>NC_070594.1:28019552-28254552 GCF_027409825.1 Scomber japonicus
ATTTTTTACTATAAAAATTTGAATACTATTCACATGAGAAATGATGACACTTCTGAATTGCCTAACTCATCCAAGCAAAACAACTAGGGTTCAAAGGGTTCATTTTATGTTAATCTGTATGTCCACACACAGTACATGAGTTGTGTATGTAGTATGTTAAATTTAGTTAAATATCTTTCATGGAAACAAAGACTAGGGACCAGATTCATTGGACACCCACTAACATTCATTCATTCTTGGGTCAAGCGATTCTACAGTAGTCACAGATATTTATTGGCTCTGATCAGCAGTGATGGAAACACAACACCTGGGTAAACATGCTAATGTGCCCCTCTTTCATCTCTTTCAATATGTGAATGTATGTAAACTCATATTTATGTATGGTTTCTCTGTAATAACAGTACAGAGAGATCATTCCATCAGCTGTGTGACTTTATATCTGTGCTGTGATGACTTTCAGAGCACACACACACACACACCATTAACACACCTGTCACCTGCCCAGCATGATGCTGATAAACCAGGAACAAGGCAGCTGCACTTTATTTTCACAGTCTATGAGTGTATGAGCTACACACAGCATGATACGGCTATGATAAACAGCCAGTCAACTATCACTTCCATATTAACCATCAAGTTCAGTGTCAAAGTTTATTCTTGACACTGAGAACAGTTCTTCCCATGTTTAATTCAGTGTTCATTAGCTTGTTTGCACTGCACCTCACAGTTTTTAAAAGTCTCTAAAAGTTTGCTTAGACAGAAGTTTTATATTACATATGAGCAGTTTCAACAAAAACTGAACATTAGAGGTAGAATGGATGTGTGGACCTTGTGTGTTTTGGATTTTGTGTTTATATTTTGGTTATGTGTTATGTGTGTTCTATTATGTTCTTTTTGTGTGTGATGGTTTATTGATAAGAGGAATGTTTACTGGGGTTTTGGTATTCCCTGTGTTTTACCCATCCTCACACCTTTCTCTACACCTAACTCTACCCTGCTCCCATTGTCTTCCCCACCCAATTGGTCT
This sequence comes from Scomber japonicus, assembly GCF_027409825.1. Taxonomy (NCBI): domain Eukaryota; kingdom Metazoa; phylum Chordata; class Actinopteri; order Scombriformes; family Scombridae; genus Scomber; species Scomber japonicus. Next base: position 28,020,580 of record NC_070594.1, read on the forward strand.
TTGTCTGTTGTCCTGTCCAGTCCCCTGTTCACCATGCCCTCATTAGTCTAGTTTGTATTTTAACCCTGGTTTTCAGATCCATCTTTGTTGGGATCCTTTGTCCTGTTTAGTCCATTAGCCTGTTTAGCTAATGCTGTATTCAATTTTGCATGCACAAGCCTTTAATAATGAACTTTCTTCAGTCTCAGCTTAGCCTGTAGTCTCTAAAGTTGGGTCCACCTGCTCCACTCCATATGAAACAATGTCCCTAATTACATGCAGTTTTATTGAGTTCTATTAATCCTGACCTGTGTTTTGGTGGTTATAAGCTAACGTTATTATACAGTGTATCCAGTTTAGTTGTGTTTCAAGTTGGTGAGAACTAAGTTATGGCCCCCACAACGAAAATAAGACAAACTGAAATGGTCTTGACTTCAATTTGTTTCTGTCCATCACTGAAATAGGAATCTCATGTGCCCCCCCCCCACTACTTATTAATAAAAAACCCTTAGGTCAACATTTAGAAGTGAGGGACATCCAGGTTTTCCATCCTTCAAGTGATACCTGTGAGTTCCCAGTTATTCAATTGAATTCACAGATATTCCGTACTGAAAAGTAAAACTGCTGTTATCTCCCCGCATGAGAGCCTCTAATTGAATGACAATTTATTTTCAGGGTTTATTATAGGTCCACGCTTAACATGAGAGTGTCATCAAGCTGTGTCACATACTATATGCATGAGCCAATGAGACTCAATTTTACGCTCTGACAAGCTCCACAGTTACAAAATGTGTATGCAAAAATTACAGTTATTGTGGAAATTGATTTCTCAGAAGTGGACGTGGCTGATTGATTCTCTGTGTTCCTACAATTAAAGGTGCAGTGTGTAGAATTTAGTGGCATCTAGCAGAACAGACATGACAGAAATGGAATATAATATTCATAAGTATGTTTTAATGTTTTTACTACCTTAGAATGAGCCCTTATATCTATACTATATGGACAAAACACCTACAGGAGTTTTTATGACATCCCATTCTAAATCCACAGGCATTAATATGGAGTTGGTCCCCCTTTTGCAGCTATAACAGCTTCCACAAGATTTTGGAGTGTGTCTGTATGAATTTTTTAATCCCAAAGGTGTTAGATGGGGTTGAGGTCAGGACTCTGTGCAGGCCAGTCAAGTTCATCTACACCAAACTCACCCAACCATGTCTTAAAGGACCTTGCTTTGTGCACTGGGGCACAGTCATGCCGGAACAGGAAAGGGCCCTCCCCAAACTGTTCCTACAAACTTGGATGCATAGATAGATTTCCCTTCACTGGAACTAAGGGGCTGAGGCCATCCCCTGAAAAACAACCACATACCATTATTCCTCCTCCACCAAACGTTACAGTTGGCACAATACAGTCAGGTAGGTAACTTTCTCCAGGCATCTGTCAAACCCAGACTCGTCCATCAGGCTGCCAGACAAAGAAGAGTGAATCGTCACTCCACAGAACATGTTTCTACTGCTCCACAGTCCAGTAGCAGTTTGCTTTACACCTGTCAATACGACACTTGGCATTGTACTTAGTGATGTAAGACTTGCATGCAGCTGCTTGTCCATGGAAACCCATTACACAAAGCTCCCAGCACACAGTTTTTGTGCTGATGTTAATGCCAGAGGAAGTTTGGAACTCTGCAGTTATTGCGTCAACAGAGAGTTGGCAACTTCTACCTCACCTCAGCATTCATTGACCCCACTGTGACTTTACCACCTCATCACTGAGTTGATCCTCTTTTCAATAACACCACTTATAGTTGACTGTGGAATATCTAGCAGGGAAGAAATTTCACAGACTTGCAAAGGTGGCAACCTATGACAGTACCACACTTGAATTCAATTAGGTGCTTGATTTTATACAGCTGTGGCAATGAGTTTAAATGTTGTATGTAATAAAGTTTCGCAGCAGCGTCCCTCTACTCATTTGGAAGGTGAGGGGAGGGATATTCAGTTGGTTGCAATCTGTACCCACACCACTAGATGTCACTAAATCCCATACACTGGTCCTTTAAGCTCTGTAGTTATTAATGTTGTCATTACCAGGGTGATAATAACGGTCATATTACACAATCCTCAAATACAGAATGTGAATTAATTAAAAATAATTAATTTCACAACAGAAGAAGAGATAGAGATGGAATACAGGTCCTTGGCAAGATTTAAACCATAGAGGTTGTAGTTACCATGGTGCCCACTGGAGGAGCTTTGTCAACAGAGAAAATTACCTGGGAGATGTCATAGTGATGTCACCAGGGTTATCTCAATTTAGGGTCAAGATGTCAATGTTTACCAGGCAGGGAGGGTCCAATGAAAATGTACCATTGAGTTGTACCATGTAATATATATAGGAGTAGGACCATGTAGGTCCATGCTTGGGATATCTCTGCCTCTGCTGCTCAGATTTTACTATATAATTATTTCCTTAATGTGGCTTTTGTGAGTCACCCACCTTTATGAAAGTGCAATACTACATCAACATGAGCCTTCTCTCTCGTGAACCCCATCACAGTCAGAATTCTATTTCCTGTCTTGTGTGACTTATGAAGCCAATTAAATTTCTATGTGGCTACAAATGAAGAACAAGCCTAAACATGAGATGTGTTATGTATCATACCATCTATATTTATTGGAAGTTCATTTTCATAGGAAAGAGTACAGATCATTATCACATACAGCAGTATTTATAGCTTATGCTTCATTCCTTGGTATGAAGACACCACCAGAAAATGGACTATTAACCGGGTGAATAATGAAACTTTGGTGGTTTATTACATCATATAATAACATAAATTTTATCATTAGAGCATGTTGTGATATTTTTGCATCTGCTACATGACATTCAAGTGCTATATCATATAGATATTGTTTGATTCTTAATGTACCATGAACTTCATTTGTGTACTGACGAATTATCCACTATGAAAGTGGAGCCTGCAGACTGGACTCCATTTACACTCCATCCTTACATCCTTAAAGTTTCAGATAATACCCAGCAAGCATTAGACAGTCCAAACAGCCACTTGTCATCTCCTGTTACTTTTGTAACAGTCTTAGAAACTGTCCTTTGACAGGAGCTGTCCTGAACATACAGATAATGAGCTCATAGGTGAGGCTCCCTGCTATGTGGTCTCCTCTCAGGCCACCATGAGACCACCGTGGCTCCACCCTTTAGTTTGACCTTGTCAGCCTTCCCCGTGTTAATCCTCCTTGCAGGTTGGAAGGGGATGGAATAATCCCATGAAAGACACTGGCTGAGGATTATATAAAGCCCCATCTTCAGCATTTTATTTCAATCCCATTCTCATAAAGTAGAATTGATAAAGTCCCAGTCTCACAGTGATTACCACCTATAATCAACAGTGGACACACATGCACATATAGGATATTGTTGTATAGGTACCTTCACAAAGATATCCCAAGGCATGTGAGAACGGCTTTAGTTTGATACAGTTTTCAGATTACACATTTAATTTTTAAATATTATTTGTCTGTTTCAGAATAATTTATATTAATTCATTACATTTGTGAAGTTTTTAAGGAAGGCCTTTTTTCACAAAATCACAAGTGAATAATTTCATCATCTCAATACAACAAGCTTTGTCATCTCAAGATAACAAGATAATTACGAGTCTCATGAGAAAATATAAGGTTGTTTCCCCTTATTACACACAATGTTTGTGTGTCAAAGATCAGGAGAGCCCTGCAATAGATGGCATCCTAACAACTTGTAGCAACTGATTTAAGCTGAAAATGTCTGATGCAGTGCCCATTATTGATCAATGCATCAAACTGCACTTCAGTCAAAGGGTCTTAAAGGGGTTTAGCTCCTTTTTTACCTGCTCTGTTTAATCTTACCTATAGAGGAATAGGAAAAACAACAAAATATTTGACTGAGATACACATGACAATCATTTACCTGTTGTTTCAGGACCATGGACAGCACTGGTTGTTGTGATGATTGCTTTATTTTGTAAGAATTCTGATGTTATGTCATGTTGGAGAATTACTTTTGAAGTATCATTTCAGGCTGTACATAGGTGTATGCTTGGGCTGCGCTGTCCATAGTACTGAAACCAAACAGGAGAAAAAAAGACAGAACATGTGACTTAGTTTAGTTTGTTAGCCTGCTTGCTTTGTGTGGTTCTAAATATACCTGTGATAAATACAAAATAAACTTTTGGACCTTGTTCCATTTCCCTCCAATTGTAGCAGGTCCACAGACAGAAAGGAAACAACAGGGAAGTGAAGGTACAGTAAAAAAAAGACCCATTACAAGTTTTAACAGTCTTCTCAGTCAGTTATAAATCTTCTCCAACAGTCAAGGTCCTGAAGGCTGAAATCAGGTGTGATCAAATGAGCTAGACATTCATTTTCGAGTTCTCCATAATTATCCCGTGATCTCAAGAAAACAAAAAAAGTTTTCTCACGATAGATTAAATCATTATCTTGAGAAATTTGACTTTTGTTTCCTCAGGATAACAAGTTAAATGAACCTGTTATCATGAGAAAATAAGCTTTCGAAATAATGAAATAATTAACTTGTGATCTCAAGATAACAGTATTCAACAAAAAAAAGAAGCAATCACTGCCGTTATCGGCTTCCATTGTTTTGTTTTGTGATCAAATGTACGTATTTAATTAGATTTTCGGTACTTTAGGTTAATGTAGGTTATGGTATATTATTCTAATGTGGATACAAACAGGGGCGCTCCATCCACCACATGAATATATGTTATTAGTGTCAATACTTACCACAGAAAACCAATATAGACCATATTTTCATAATGGTAGCAACAATGTGTGCTGCTGTTGCCCCAATACCTAATGGATTTTTAAAATAGCTATTTATATCTTCAGTGTGGGGGTTAATGCAGCATGATGTGCATGTGGTTAATGAAGGTGAAAACAATAAACTAACGAATGTGTGAATAAACCTAAACAGCAATATCATAGAGCTATTTTAATCTTTTTAGAAAGACTACTGATCAATCAGCTTGTTAGCTGCAGTCTAAACATACATTCACTTCACATTACTCAACAATTAGCTCGTAACTTCTGTGAATGAGTTCTTGGTGCTGACACAAATAGTGCTGAAGAACAAAAAGTAACAATGACACTGTTGAAAAAAAACATATCACCAACCACCCTCTGTAAACTCTACACCAATTAAGACTTAAAATGTAGTTTCTGGCAAACAAGTCCAGTACCAGAGCCTAGCAGCACATCACAGCAGGTCATCCAGCTCCTGACATCCTAACACTGATCTCTTAATTTGCTGTACAAATTATCTGCACCATCAGTTATGCCATTGCTACTCCTTGCTACACCGACAAACTGACTGTGTGGGCATTAACAGATTGTAACTGCCTCAATTTATCCAGCCTCGTACATAAAGTACATGTGTGACTGTATGGGACACGTGGCAATAAAAAGATTGAACCTTGAACATACAGTAACCGCTGCATAATTCACCTTTACATAACAGCTTACAATGTGTTCATTCAGGTGTGGAAGAAAAAATGTTCTTTCTCAGCCTAGTCTGTAGAATAAATTAAAGTTGACACTGAAGACAATTAACAGCAATAATGTGAGTGTATAGTATGTTCATTTCAGCTTTAAGTATTGCCATCACCCTTCTAACCTAGATAGATCATTCAACACATTCAGTGTTCAGTTCTTCAAGTGTGTATTCAACAGCAGTCAGGTGTCCATATGAACAGTAAAAGAGGTTTTCCTCACTCTAATCATTCTTCCTGTTCATACTGACTATTAAAAGATCTCCTTCAAATGTGTTTTCAATGGAAGTGATGGAGGATTAAATCCACAGTGTGTCCACACAGCGATTTAAAAGTAGATGATCAGCTTCTATTGAGCTTCATCAGTGTGAGTTATTCATATCAAGTGATATCTGACACATTTACAGTCTTTTTAGCATCAAATTCCCTCTTAGTGTTTCCTGTTGAGCTGCTGAAGGACACATCGACATGTAGACCGGATGAGCTGGAAATCAAACTACAGATTTTCCGATTAGTGGACAACTCTCTTTTACCTCTCAAGCAAAAGAATGACTTTGCCACTAAAAAGACTGTAATGTTGACTCATTTGGATGTTGAAGCTTCATATTAACTTCAGGTCAACCTTTAACCTTTTAATAAGGTATAAATTATCACCCAACTCAATTCTGTGTTAGACTTTTTTAGCCAACTTCATTCCAACTTGAAATGATACCTCATTTTTTAGTTAAGGCCAGGTGTCCTCCTGGGTCAAAATTGACCTGAGCATTTTTGCACAGAATGACAACGTGATTGGCGATCAAAATTATTTATGCCAGTTTTAAATATTGTATCATTGTTTAAGATAAATCATGTTTTCCCCTCATTTTTACCCAGCAATGAAAAAGAAGCGAGAATGACAGCAGTCAATTCAAAATATGTTTTGATTGCTGCACATTATATTTGAGTTTTTTAAACAGTGTAATCTTTAATTTGATGTTCCCTGCTAAGTGCATCTTGGAGTGGTAGCTATCTTCTATCTGGAAGTTTTTTCATGTTTCATTTAGAACTAAATATTTTTCTACCCAGTGTTTAATCTTTCTCACTAATGATTTAACCAGGAAAGTTTCATAGAAGAGCTCCACTCACATAACACTATCTATTGGAAAAATTAATAGGATTATTCCTTTTGCTGCCCCAAAAAGCTCTTCCCACCTCACAGCTCAATAGTAAGGGTGTTTCTTTAGACACAGCATGTTAAACCTGGAGGGAGAAAGGCAAAGGGCAACCTTATTTGTTTTTTACAGTTTTAGAACAGCTGGAGGGCTCACTCTCCAGGTCATAAAGGGAAGGTGGAAACTGTTTAGTCATGCCATACAACAGCAGGGTCACTGCTCTAATCTATTTGCCCCTTTGTGTCCTTGAGTGCTCAAGACTTCCAGGTCTTCATTTACTGTCCGAGCATCCGTTTCATGAAAGTAACAGGTGTTCCTAATGTTTTGGTCTCACTTAATAAATATTAATTATATAAGCAAAGCATTTGTATTGTATTTTGACTAGAACATGTAATATGTGATAGAGTGCAGCAGGTGTAAGAGCAAGTTTTTGGGGATTTTTTTTTGCTCTTCCACAGATGAGTAGCGAGATGAGAGTGAGTCACTGTTTTTTGGGAAGCTTTATTACCTTATCTGAGCAACTTTAAGCATTGTCTGTGACCTCAAGTTCCATAAACAACAAACAAAGTGTTCAGTTTACCTTGATCCCCATTAGCTGTCACCAAGGTAACAGCTCACCTGCTGAACTCAAATTGCTTTATGTGTGGACAGAATGACTTGGTGTGAGATGATGTTACAGACAGAGATAATCTAAGTTCACTTTCACCTGTGACTCAACTCTGCAGTTTTACAGCTGATTGATTGGAAATCAATCTGCATCTGTAGCTCCAATCTAGAGCTGGAGTTATGTTTCTCTGTGTGAATGTACAGTACAAATGCTGCAACATTCACATATGCATTTAGGCATTCAATTAATTGCTTTGTCAAGGCAATAGGAAAACTACAATCCTCTTACCTCTCAAAAATCTCTTAACAGGTAACAGTTGCCTACTTTCACTGGACAAAGAGCAATATCAATGCCCCAGAAAGCAGATAGTGTATTTTTTAGGTTTTACACCACTAATTGTTTGGAAAAAAAACTATCACACAATATCATGTCTTGTTTCACCCAAGACATTAAAATAGAACATAGCAATAATTAGTTATGTATTTTATTGAAGAAGACAAGAACTTAATGGAACTGTGGGGTTTGTTGTATTGTTTACCAAACCACATGTCAATATATACGGGTCAAATTTGACCCAGAACAGCCTCAATGGACAACAATTTGTAGCACCTATACAAAAGTATAACATTTTAAAATATGTTCATTCTTGTCCATTTTGGGCCACTTTAGGAAAAGTCATCAAATTTCAAAGTAAAAGACATTTGTGGTGTTTTACAGCTGTTAAATGTCAACAGCTGTAAACAGGGTTAACATTCGTGTGGAGCATGGTAGACTGGGACAAAAATTTCAGCCGGGAATCTCACACCAACCCAGGCCACCACATAGACCACGGGTACTCTATAGGCAGACTACGATCTGGATCCAGACTCAAACACAAATGAATCTGAACGGAGACATATATCTCCCACATATGTAGGCCACTTTTTTAAATAAGCTGCACACAATTAAGTTGTGGTTAAGGTGCTCTCATTTCATCCCCCAATCACAGTAGCGTAGCATCACTACTACAACATGAAACAGACTGAAATCGTTATGGTGTTGAAGATGGACAGAAGTCTAAATCAATGTCTTTGTATTCTTCTGCTTCCAAATCTCTACTATTGAATTTTGAAAGTAACAAATAAGTTTTTCAAATGTCTCTGATGGGAGGGATTTGACTGCATGGCTGATGGGGTGACTGAATCCAGACATGATGGTTTTAAAAAGGATTCTTGGATAATGACCCTGTTTAGCGATAAATTGAGAGAATTAGGTCCTTGCTTTTTTAAATCACGCACTGATAAGTGGACATAAATTCTTTCAAAGACAGACAAGAGAATCAATATGTTTATCTTTTTTTCCATTTTCACTCTGCCTTCTGGCATCTTCTTTTTTAAACGTCTTATCTCTTCATTCAACCATGGCATAGAAGCAGATTTTGATATTGTGTATCTGAAGGGTGCTATGGAATCTAAAATAGTCACGTAAGAGCTATTAAAAACACTGACAAGCTGCTCTGCGTTAAGTCCCTGGTGATGGGCACTAAATAGTGAGTTGGATGCAGTAAAGGCTTGGCAGAACAATGAGACAGAGAGAGAAATTAGGGGGCGAGAGCGAGTCAGTGTGGGGGATTTGCTGGGCAGGGTGTTGTAGGGGAGATTGTCATTTATAGCTAAAAGCAATAATAATACAAATTTAAATCAGTTTTCCAGTACCTCAAGTTCAATTAGGATACAAATGATCAAAGCAAAAGTCCAGTATTATCCAAAGGTGCAAATCAAAAAGCATTCAGAGCTCTAGTTCATATTATATATTTGATAGGTTGCCTGTACATGACGTCCTTTGTGCCAATGTGCACTATCACAATGTGGATGGAGGAGTGACTGAAATTAGTTTGATGCCTCCTGAAAGACAGTATGTGATAGTACCAGAGAGCTTTTATGGTTCTAGTGATAGAATCTTCAACAATTAACATCTCAAGTCACTCTATTTCTAGTATAAATTGTGAGCTTCAGATGTAGATTGTAGTCTACAGCTTACAAACTGGCCAACACATCCTCATAATGAAATGGCCACATAAGTGATTGTACCTACACTTCAGAATGACTCGTAGGAGCGTAATATGCCACTTTCCAAAACGTTTACATCCAGAGTAAAAGGACTGTACTTGTATAATGCTTTTCTAGCCTTTTGACCGCTCAAAAAGCGCTTTTGCACTGCACATCACAATAACCCATTGACACACTGACAGAAGGGGCTACCACACAGGGTGCCAAACTGATCACCAGTAGGAAACTAGCATTCACTCACACACTCTTACACCATTGGGAGCAATCTGGGGTTAAGTATCCTGCCTAAGGACACTTCAACATGTTGACTGGAGGAGCCGGCAGATTGAACCTCAGATCTTATGATTGGTGGACGACTGCTCTACTTCTTAAGCCACAGCTGCCCCTAAGCACAGCTGAGTGCAGATGAGCTGTGTGATTATCCACCTGTACTGATGATAGTGTGGGAAACAGAATGACGGTAACAGGTCTTTGTGGTAAAGGAGAAAAAGTAAGTGGAGTGGCAGCAGGTTATCAGGCTCCAATTGCGGGGGTGACAAATAGGAATGTTTGCACCTGTGAGTTTCGGACGATGGCAGAGCTGGCAGGTGAGGAGAGCTTTCTGGTGGAAGACCACACTCTGTTTCATGAGCAGGAGGCAGAATAGAGGAGAGCACAGGAGAGGTTCAGCCAAAGGAGAGAAAAAGAAGAGCAGAACCAAGCATTTGCACAGCTTTATTAATCTGACAAAAAGAGTGTGTATGGTATTTCTCTATACACATAGTTTTAGTCATGAATCTACCAGCCTGTTCTCATTCCCTGGGAATTTAATACCAATGCTTTATCAAACCTTTAGGTGTCAGACACCAAGGTACAAAGCACCCTTTAGCAATTGTACTTGATGCACTGGGTTTTCAACTAACTCCAATTTAAATCCATCCATGTCATTTGATGCCATGAGACCAATGACATCTACTTAAGGTGACAGTTTTCTTTATTCAGTTTTGAGCCCCTTTCCTTTACCCCCTTGCCACCATTAGCCAAAGTCTCACAGTTTGTAAATTACCACTGCTACTGGTCTAGCTCCAAATATCCAGAACTACTTCACACATGCATAAATGAAACCCAGTCAAACATGTAGGAGAATACACTGAACCCTGCCAAGGTGCAATGCATCCTTTTTACTCAAAACTGACACCTACAGGTCAACCACAGTATTAATTTAACACTATAACCAGAAAATCAATATCAGCAAAGAAGCAACATTTCTCTGTGTAACATTCCAGAACAACATGACCTGGACAAACACATCACTGACGTGGAACAAAGGCCAAACAACAGACTCAATCATCTCGAAGCCCTCAGTGGAAAACATGTGGCATTACCATCTACAGTCATCAAAGTCTATCTGTCATACATCCAACCACTCTTGGAATACTTTGTCCCTGCTTGGATCGCAATTTCTAACAACCAGCTACAACAATACAGAACAAAGCACTGAAGCTGGCACACAGACTCCCATTCTACATCAGCAGTCATTACATACACACCATAACAAGCATACAAACTGTAAGGCAAAGACATCAAGCAATAGCACTGACATATTTGAGGACAGTAACAAACAAACTTTCCCTCCAGAAAAATATAAAAGGAAGCACAACTGACAGTTGAGAACCCTGTCGTTCATTCTACACCTGGACGAACCGAATCACTGAACCAAGATATAGAGAATACTATTCCACCACTGCTGCTTAACAAACAAGGTTTTGTTTGTGTGATTTGTGTTTTCTCTAATGTCTCAGCTTACGTACTCCAATACCAATCACATACTCAAAGACCAATAAGACACCAATAAGACCACCAGCTATGGATAAAAGAGCATAATCTCTGAGTCATCCCTCCAGGCTCATGATCTTCTAGCCTAGTCTTGTCCAACATCATTTCTCCTCAGCAAACAGCAAGTTTACCCACTACCCAGTATCCGCTTTAAAACCGCTTCATGTGCAGGTTCCAAACAGCTGTCATTATACACCAGTGATGGTGGGATCACTTTCAGTATTCCGATGTCATGCTCCACCACAAGGAGAACAAGTCGGAGGTCATGATCAATGACACCGACTCCACTGCTTCCTGCTTTATCCTGGCACCAAGCCTGAGAAAGGCAATGGCTATTTTCATATCCTTTACAAAAAAGATGTCTATTTTGGGTGGCAAGGTTTATATTTACAGTTGCCATCTTGGTGGTTCATTTTGGCATTAATGTTGTAGTTAAAATACTCTCTGTTTTTTGTGACTTATTTACATTGATTATAGAGAGACACCCAGGATTAAAGTGATTATTATGCATGTTCTTGTTCACCTTACATCATGGTTAGTTAAAAGGTTCAATTTGTAAGAATTAGCCACCTGATCCACCACAAAACCCCACTGGAAATAGGGTAAAGCTTATCAATATGCTACAGAGACATTAGGGCCAGCAGTAAATTGCAAAAGAGTCAGAAAACCGGTTGCACCACAGATATAAGTTACATAACATAACTCTAAGAAACTACATAGTTTACACATACACATGCCCCTAGGCACAATGCCAAATGGCTAATGGCAGCTTCCCTTTTCACATTCATACAGTCCCTTGTTCCACTGTGAAAATGATGTGTAATGCAGCTTTAAATGTGCCTCAGTTCAAACTTTAGTTGCTCATGTTATTGTCTTATCTACCTGTTTTTTTAAGCTGCTGTGGTAACTACTGAACCAAAGTTTGTTTTCAAACTTCCTTTTTTTAACCGTCCTTCTCTGTCTCCTTCCTTCCAGGAGGACGGACAAATTGGGCACATTTAATGCTGTAAATGTATGTATTGCCTATTTCTTTTGTCACTTTGACAGTTTCTGTGAGTTTGTAATGTCCTGTTGCCATTAGCCAGGAGGTGCTGGGGAACAATTACCATAAATGTTAACCTCTAAAGTTAAACTGATTCTAGATTTGCAGTGTTTGCATCTCAGTGAATCTGAGAGTTGCAGAAATATATGAAACTTTGTCTGAGACTGATTGGTATTCTCTCCAGCACACAGTGAAACACATATAACCTGCATAGTCCTATATATACACACCATACCTCAGGTGGTTGGTTCAAAGTTTGCAGACAGAGAGACCACAAAGATAAAAATAGATTTCCAAAAACTGAACCTTTGGCCACTTTTATCTCTCTTAGGTCCTGCAGCTGAGTTATATGGTTTTGATAACATTCCAATACACTTTGTTGAAACTGCATACACTTTTAAACACCTGACATTTCTGTAAGGTGATAGTTTGTCATTTAAAGGTCAGTTTGTTAAAAAGGAGAAAACTGGAACTTTTGTGAAGTATCATTCTCATGTTATAATGAGCCATTAACAATAAGCAGCTTCGGCCTGGTGCACATTATGAACTGTGTTTATCATGGCTCCTCATGGTTTATCACTTGTTCCTATGTTTAAACCCATTACTGAAAAAAGAAGTCCACTATCCTATAGGAATTATTAATGTTAGGCAAGTCTGCAATGCCAATGTTCAGTATCATACTATACAGTGATGTAGGTCAGGCATGTAGGATGCCAGACAATTAATGTTCCCTTCTTTTGTTACTGTTACAATCTTTACCTAATGTGTTTTAGATGCCTTACTGTAACCCTAACTTAACCTTAAATATCTGTCTCACAGTGAGTTTAGAAATTTCAACTTGGAATTGTAAGTTCTGCCTCTACATTGATGCTGTTGGTTTAAATCCTTTAGGAAGAATGTGGCAGATATCCCCTTGATATGATTAACTCAGACTGCTGAAACGTCAGATAAGCTTCACATCGGTTTTTAAATGCATTTTTGCACTTAATGAGTGTGTCGACACACTGTGGATTTTGTCCTTCATCACTTCCATTGAAAGCACATTTGAAGGAGATCGTTTAATAGTCAGTATGAACAGGAGAAATGATTACGGCAAGAAAAACCTCTTCCACTGTTCACACCTGTTTGAAGACAGGTTTCAACAAATGTGAACCTGTCCTTTAAGAAATGGGACTCACTGGACACAGAAGTCAAAATTGAAGCAACAGAAGCTAAAATACAAAAACCTTTTACCTCCATGATGGGTGAAAACCTGAACTACAAAATTACTGCAATTCAACACAGTAAAAAAAGTCATTAGACCATCCTTGACCTTATAATTACCAGCATCAAATGTTATGGCCTTGGCTTGCAACACAGTCTTCTTGTAAAGATGTGTTTTAAAGTCCAAGCTGACCCTGATGACATCATCAGGGTTAGTTTCTCATATTAGCCAGAGCTCCTCCAGACCGACAGAGGACATAACCTTTATATGTAAAATCAATGTTCAAGTTTCCCCTTTAACAATCTGTAGATGCAGTAAATCCAGTAGCAGTACTATATCTATAGAGTGTGTTCTTCAACAGCAGATTCCATTATATCGTTCTTCATGAGAGAATAAAGGCAAGGCTACAACTTATGCTCTCATGACTCCCAGTTCTATACCAGGACAGGCTCCATGTAGAGCACCATCAACATAAACCTTCATAAAAATCATCAAGTATATCAAAGCATTCTCTTTCATCAGAATGTTTTACACCAACTGTACAACCCATGGTGAATCCTTAACTTCAAAAATGTGCAAATCTCTGACAAAGCATTGCTTTCCCTCATAATCACATCATAATAAGGCCTAGAAAACTGGAAGTGCTACTATTAAAAGTGTTTTTATTGTCAAATCATTTGCATGGTTTAAAGAATGACTCCCTTCATTTAGCAGTAATAAACTTTTATGAAGGATATGAAGTGGATCTCAACCACATTAATAGCAATAATGATAGCAGTTATGATGTGTCTGTGAAAAAGGACAGGGAGAAGACATATAAATTTAATGCTTTTTCAGTTAATGTACCTTTCCTGGAGCGGTCCTTATCTGCAGCTGAATGTTGTTTCGCTACAAAAAATATCACAAGTCACAACTTACTGTTTGCTCAATGAAACCATAGTTTAAAAATATCTTTGAGTCACCTCAGCAGTCAGAGGAATTGAAATAATCCTCTTGGATGTGACCTTGACTGCATTTTACTGCACACATTACAATGGACTGTGTTACATTTATGACTCTGAGAAGAAGCAGTGTGATGTGTCAGGTGGCATGGTGGGGGGTTGGGAGGGGCTTTATCAGAAAACATTATCTGCTCATATCTGAATAATTTGTGCTTAAAAATATGGAAGGCAAAACAACTTTGTCAGTGTATATGGACCTTTAATTGAAATGAATGGATGATCATCTTATGAGCCTACTGTCCATCCATGGTATGCACACTAAAGATAAAATTAACAAGCAACAATTCTAAAAGACTCCAACTGAGTGGAACCACAGTGAATATAGTGAAGTGTTTCATTAGAGGTGTGACACTATGTGTATTTGTCCTAAACCATCACATTATAGACATTGTGTACATGCAGCGATACAAAGAACATGTACCATGACCTAAACAATTACTGTCAAAGTTAGTCATAGTTTAATAATCCATTTAGTTTAGTGAGTGGAACAATGTGTTAGAGGGCATAAAGGTGTACAGACCGGTTGTTGCAGTGAGGTAAGATGACATTCTGGGCATGTATTCTGTGTTTTATCAGCTGCCAATCACTGTTAAGAATAGGAACATTAATCCACATTAAATGCCTTGCTTCTTTACAATCAAAGAAATAAGTAAAGATCAAACCAACCAACAACACTTTAAGTTAAACAGAATATAAAACAGACCTTAAAACTTATTTTATGTTAAACAATATACCAAATAAACGGAGGGCATCATATACATAGAGAATAACCAACTGTTTCCATGACAGAACAGCTATTCATATGGTAAAATGTACATTGAAGAGAACAACCAAAGTTAGAATGCACAGCCTTCCCAATCTCCATAAGTACTGGGAAGGTTGAGCGACAGTAACTTGGGCAAGGGGCAAGGAAAATGACTCAATTTCATCCAGCAAATGTAAAATTGATTTTTGCCTTCTTCTGACCCTTTCTGTCTATTTGATTTAATATTGGCATCAAACTCAGGGTAAGGTAGTGCACTTCTTCCTTGTCATTTGGATGGTAGTTCTTGGATAATGTCAAGCAGCCATTGCTCCACTCTGTCCAGTATCTGTACCCACTATACTGGAGGTTGTCACCCTTCTATACTACCCTGATGATTTGCAAAAATGTGCTGTGATGGAAAGTTCCTGGGTATCCTGGTAGCCTGCTCCGACTCACATGGTTTGGAAGATGATCCTCTTTCCTCCGGAACCACTGATTCAGAAGATCCAATTTCCTCATCAACACCTTGTTGTCCACTGAGGACTGGAGAGTCTCTGGATGAAGTGCTTGGTTGCTTTTGAGCTAAAATGTTGATTATGATTAATACTAACATACACACAGAGAGACAGAGGGGGGTTATGATTAACCATAATTTAGTATTGCAATTCGTAAAGAAGATGTAGTGTCTGGATTGCCCTTGTGCCCTCCTTTGATAATTTGAGACGGCCGTCTTTGTCCTTTGGTTTGTGAAACTTGGGGGCATCTCTTGATGTCCTGATGGATTTGAACACACATGTTGTGCTTAGGTCAAAGGTGAAAAGTCAGGTCAGGGTCTGTCTTTTTCTGAATTGATCAGTTGTTTAGAAGGTGTTTGTTTTACCTATTATTATATTACACTTCAAAGACAATAACCCTTCCTGACTGGAGAAAAGGCAGCAGGAAGGATGTCACATGGGTGTATTCCACTTCTGTGTGTCTGCCACTGACTCACTTGGCAGGATCTCATGTTTGTTGCAGACAAGTGCATCTCTGAGACACTTCCATCATAATCGTTAAGTCATCTGCTGAAAATAAACAAAAAAGTGTGAACATGCATAATTAAAATTCCTCGACCCCTTTATTTTTTTTTTGCTACGGGACAGTTATTTTGGAGCCTTGCTTTCAGCTACAGTCTCGGTGAGCAGACTGTAGCAGACTCAGTACACCTGATGTGTGAGGGCATAGAAACAGTGATAATGGACACTTACCACCCAAGCCAAAGGTGGAAACATAAAGGAGAATTGCACAGAAGGTTTTGGGAGAAATGTAACTTCCTAAATTGCCTCAGGGAAAAGGTGCAGATCCAGACACCACCTCTTTCCGGCAGCCATTCTCAATTGTTCTTCTTGCTCTTGTTGCAGAGTACCAATTCTGGCTGATCCAAGCTGGTGACTTCAAGAGGACCTGTGTGACCTGGAACATTGGATGGAGGTTGGATCCCTTCACTTGCCACCAAATCGCCCTTTGCCCAGTGCAACACAGATGTTGTGATGTACCATAGTGGTGCTTTCCCACTGAATCTAATCAGTTCATATCCTGGCCCCAACCTCAAAAAATATAATCAATCAATCAATCTAAACCAAACTCTTCTAATAAGATATTCAACTATCAGTTGTCTGAGGCACGAATGCTGGTTGAGAATTTCTTTGGCATCCTGGAATCAAGGTAGACGGTATTCTACCACAGAATTAAGCTGTGAACTACCATGGTGGACACACTTGTTATGGCTGCTTGTGTCCTCCATAACTTCTTTCTGACACCAAGTGACTCACAAAGACTGTTAGATGAGGGACAGCAGATGGGGGTGCAAATGCATACTGTCAGGAACATGGGCTCAAGGGCTGCTTTTGATGTAAGGGACATATTTTGTACATATTTTAACTGCCCACATGGCAGTGTGTCATGGCAGGTATCAGCATGATAGAACAGGTGGAATGTATTGGCACAAAGGTTGGTGACTCCTCTAAATGTGTGAATAGAAATGTAAATATGTAGAGTTTTTTTCATTCTGTAATAATTGTTCCCTGTTGGCAACAGTGTTTCCATGTCATGTCTTGTGTTGTATTATCATAGTAATTACTTCTTGTGTTTGCTACATGTAAACAAACTGGCAGTTAGAGGGAAAGTATATCTTAGTGATATGTTGTGAAATTATGGCTTAACTGAGGGGCCACAAATAAGTTATGTACATGGCATTCACAGGACAACACACTCTGAACGGACATCTCATTATTTGATAGTCTACGTGTGCTTGTCTCCATATCACGTTTCATTTATTAGGGTTTGACGAGGTCAGGCACAACAACATAAAGACACAGTGTTTTATTTGAATCCTGAAACGCAATCAATCAGTATACAAAACTGAATTTAGGAGCATAGATTAAATTAAATAGGTCATTTGTTAAACTATTTCATACCATAGGGAATGCAGGAATATATTTTGTTTACTTGATTACAAATGTTACTAGACAAGCCAGCTTAGAAAGTGATATCTAACCAACATTTATATAATGTATATTGTAAGCCTTTTCTAATCAAGCTAAAGCCATGCGATCCGTACACACCTGTCTGACCGCTAAGTAGGCTAGCCGCTGAAATAATAACATCTTTCCATCATAAAGTTACTCACATGTTGCTTCAAACACTGCTGTAATTCTTCCTTGGGTCCTACAACATTATATGTTTTCTAAACCAACCCCCCCCCCCTTTTATTGCATTTGCTGTAAAACAGGTGTGTGTGTGTGTGTGTGTGTGTGTGTGTGTGTGTGTGTGTGTGTGTGTGTGTGTGTTTGTGTTTGTGTTTGTGTGTGTCCAAGCAAACCTTGCTTTGATTACAGCCTGCATGAAAAAATGAGAGGCAGCTGAAGTCACAGCTGGAGCTGGTTAGCTATTGCAGAAAAATCGAGAAAGACCAGGAAGATTTTTCACAAACGTTTGTGTGTTTGTGTTTGTGTTTGTGTTTGTGTTTGTGTGTGTGTGTGTGTGTGTGTGTGTGTGTGTTGGTATAGCTGGTATAGACGGACCTTTGACCTGAATACGTACCGACATTATGAGGACATTTGGGATTAGGCGGACCATGCCAATGTCCTCATAAAACAAAAACAAAAAAAGAGTGAATTTACATTTGTTAGTGTCTAAATAACAGATATTCTCATTTTCTTTGAAAGTCCTTCTTTACCACTTGACCTGACTTTCAGTGTATCCCAGTGTATAACACAGTGACCCCATCTGTTGTGCCTGAATTGCAGTTTGATACACATTTTTGATACACCGGATTCAGATTTGGCGGGCTTCTTCGTGATTGGCTGGTTACAGGTTTGGGCGGACCCCTCCCCTACTCTGAGCTCCAAGCCCCGCCCACACCTCGGCTCTTTAATTTTTACATGTGTTTAATGGAGGATGCTGCTGCTGGGCCCCGCTGGAGGAACGAACGGACAGGTAAGCTGATATATTTTATTAATAACTTAGTGTGTCTGATTTAATTAAGGTAAAGTCAAGCTAGTTTTATCTGGTTATGTAAACGGGCCATTTTACACTGATTTAGATGCTTTATAGTCATTTGATTTTTATTTTTTTTATTACGGCTACCAAGTGGTAGAGAGCTAGTTGCAGTTGGCTTCGCTCCGGAAAGACGTTTGTCTGTCAGAAAAGGTAATATTTGTGAGATATTACAGCGTGTTTTGTGTACTTTCTGCTACAGTTGCACGTCTGCTTGTTCTTTCGGGTTGCACCGAGGCACCGCGCCCTCGTTAAGCCTTAATTAGAGGCACCTGTTGCGCCATGTTGACTTGTGCTTGACTCATGCTCACAGTGGAGGAGTGTTAGTTACTCAGGTTCATATACAGTGAAGAAATAGGCGTTGCATGGACTGGACATTTAACCATCTCCGTGTTTTGGGGCTGTGGCTGACGCTGCTGAGCGACGTGATATTATAAGTACCGTGATTAAATGGCAAAATCGGCTGCACCATTCCTCGACCTAGATCTCCCAGTTAAGATGTGAAGCTGCATCAGAGATCCCAGGTTGAAGGAGAAAAAAAGTGAGAAAGAAAGAAATCTCAGTGAGATATTTTGGTGTATTTTTGTGTCCTTTCAGCCACAGTAATGGCGTGTATATGTATACAAACAAAGGGTTAAAGGTACTTTTTTTCCAGGCCATGTCTTTGCTTCTTTTTAATGATTAACAAAGACAATGAAGCATCCAGAAGGTTCATTTTAGCTGGATTAGTTGCAGAAACTTCTATCTTGTTGTCAAAACAACTTGTATCATTGAGGCACTGGGATACAGGATGAAGTTCATTCTGAATGTAGTTCAGCTCAGCAATACATAAGTAAATGTAATCCTTATACTGTTAATATGTTGTGCATATGCAGACTCCTGTTATATTCTGTGGTGAAAAGGTGTGAGATTTGCACATCAAATTAACCTTTGAATATGATAACAAATTGTATTAAGTGTTTAGTTTTAGCAGTGTTACAGTGGTGAGTACAGCATCTGGCTTCTGTCCACATGATTCAAGAAGATTACCATGGTTATTCCTCAAATGAGCATCATAATCATGACTGTCTTTTCTTTAATACAGGTTTTTTGATTTTTCAAGAAACATGAATAGAAGAAGACGTATCAATCCAAAGGATGATGCCAGATATTATGTCAGCACTGGAAAGGACAAACCAGGATTTGATGTAAAACACATAAGTGTTTTCAAAGGTTAGTGAGTGTAAAGCTCTGAATATTTAATCATGATTAAAGTGGAAATAAAGCAGCCAATCACATAAGAGTAATTCACTTAATGGAATTCCACTGCACCTAACAATTTGGAGTATGACAAATGTAAACATGTGTAAAGCAGAAGTTCGGTTATATGTTTTGTCACAGGGCTGCCATCTTGCATAATGATAAACTGTGATGTCACTGGGTTGGTTTGCTCCCTTGGTAGAAACGGTGAAAGATAGCAAAAGATGGAGATGAAAAAACATAGTGAAAGATACAGACATGAAGGATAGAGTCTGTGAATTATTGAGACAGTGACACACAAATGTGAAAAATAGTGAAAGAGAATAACATTGAAAAGACAAATGTGAGAAAATGGAGGCTACCTTTTCATGATTGTACCAAGGCAGCAAACCAACCCTGTGATATCACAGGTTATCATACTGCAAGATGGTGGTGCCTTCATGACAAAACATAAAACTGAACTTCTTTCAACTAAATCTTCTTTCTTTTATATATTTATATTGGGCATTTTAATGTACTTATTTACTGTGGATATCCACCAAGTGAATTATGTTAAAACCTTTTAAACTTTAAACATGGCATCTTACTTACACGTTACACATATTTGTGAATTAGGTCGTGGGATCTTCACTACTGCCCCATTCGAAAAAGGGGACTTCCTACTAGAGTACCAAGGTCAACTCATTACCCATCAGGAATGTGAGAGGAGGCAGAGGATCTACCATGACAGCCTTAAGGACTTCATGTTCAAGTTCCGTTTTGATGGAAAACTCTGGTGGTGGGTATTGTCGAATCAGAATTAAATGACACATTGATTATGGTTTGCTGAACATATATTAACGGAAGGTGTTTAAGTCAGACTAAATCACATTGCAAAACTATAAATGATTTTCAATTACAGTGTTGATGCGGCTAAAGAGGACGGGACCTTGGGCAGACTGGCCAACGATGACCATGTAAACCCGAATGCAAAGATGAAGTACATTATGGTTGAAGGAAAGCCCCATCTGTGCTTGTTTGCAAAACATAGTATAAGCCCTGGAGAGGAGATCACATATGATTATGGTGATTCAGACTGGCCATGGAGATATAAGGTAGCTGAAGTTTTCCTTTTGTGATATTAATGTCTCAAACTCCTGTGTTGCTAAATCATAGCAATACAATTCTATGAGAGCGTGAAGACACACTGGAAAAGCTAACAATTTGTCCCATGACTGGTCAGAGGTCATGTTTTTCCCACCTTTCTTATGGTATTACATAGGAAACATCTTATAACTTTTTTTTTCTGTAGGATGATGCTGCAGGGACCCATGGCAGTGAAATGGTGGACAAGCCCCATGACACTAAGATGGCAGCAGGGACCCATGACACTGAGAGGGTGGACAAGCCCCATGACACTAAGATGGCAGCAGGGACCCATGACACTGAGAGGGTGGACAAGCCCCATGACACTAAGATGGCAGCAGGGACCCATGACACTGAGATGGTGAACAAGCCCCATGACACTGAGATGGCTGCAGGGTCATGTCCAGATCCAAGGAATCCCAGCAGGGTTGGAAAGGTAAATGAAATCCTATGTTCTGCTTTATGATTTGTGTGGTAAAATATAAAGTAACCCAATATTGTCAATTGGTGTAGTGTGTGTGTGACCTGAACATATGGTTTATGTGGACATTGGTTTACAGAGACCTTCTTGTCAAGTGCTTCTCTTAGTGTAAGTCAGTATCTGATCAGTGTGTGTGACCAGAACATATAATTTACGTGGACAGTGGTTTACAGAGACCTTCTTGTCAAGTGTTTCTCTAGTGTAAGTCAGTATCAGATCAGTGTGTGTGACCTGAACATATGGTTTATGTGGACAGTGGTTTACAGAGACCTTCTTGTCAAGTGCTTCTCTAGTGTAAGTCAGTATCAGATCAGTGTGTGTGACCTGAACATATGGTTTATGTGGACAGTGGTTTACAGAGACCTTCTTGTCAAGTGCTTCTCTAGTGTAAGTCAGTATCAGATCAGTGTGTGTAACCTGAACATATGGTTTATGTGGACAATGGTTTACAGAGACCTTCTTGTCAAGTGCTTCTCTTAGTGTAAGTCGGTATCAGATCTCTGTGTGTGACCTGAACATGATTGATATAATTTATATGGGCAGTGGTATATATGACCAATAACTCATGTCAACTTCTTGCCCACAGTGTAAAAATCATCACCTTGTGCTCACAACAGTAGCCACCCTGGATAAGTGCATTCAGTGTGTGGGACCTGTATCATCGTTGAAGTGGTTAGGCTATGAATGCAAAGGTGAGACAAGTGAATTAAGTGTATAACTATTAGAAGTAGATGTGTATACAGATTTTAAAAGGGGCACATAGCTAAAATTAAAGCAGCCCCATTTAAATATAAAAAATGTACATGTATAAAAGAGTCTTTCTCAATAGAAATAAGAAAACACGATTATGTCCTAAGTATGTTGAGCTTGTTTCATAGTACAGGCTGCTGGACTGACACTTCCTGACTCCAGTTAGCTTCTGTCATGTCTTCACTCCGAGGCATTTTCCTTACTTGAAGCCCTGGTATTCTACTATTTGGTGCAGGCATATGATCATTTTAGATGTTGTGTGTATATAGTGCTGTTAATCTTTGTTTTTATACTGATGGTTGGATATGTATATTTAAAGTACTACAGTGATGATTGTACAATTGAACATTTTTGGAACCATTGAACAAACACAAAACATTATGACCTTTTAGAGAGAAGGGATTGCATTGCTTTGAGTGAAATGTACGTGTGCATTGGTTTTATGTGTAATGTATGTGTTGTATTCCAGTGTATGATTAACTCTTCTTCAAAGTAACACCTATGAAACATTATTTTTTTATTTAATTTGTGCTATTTGTGACTTTTACTAACACCATTTCCTAGATGAAATCGCAGTAAGTGACACTGAGGCCAAGGACAGTGAGAGTGATTCTGATGCCACTGGCACAGCATTCCCAGAGTGTGAAACTAGTAAGGCTGTGGGCGCTGCAACAGGCTCTACAGCCACGGAGCAGGTCCATGATGCTGCAGATTTTGGTAAGTTATTTCCCTTTACAGTTGTTTGTTTGTTGATAGAATGTATTTTTCCATTAAAAAAATCTTTTGGCAAATTATGTGTTTTGCAGAAGCAGTGTCATCAGTGACCTCCACCGTGAATGAGACTTTCCCTCTCTCTGAAGGTAAGTTTGATTGTAACGCATCTTTACACTTAAAATGATGCAGTTACAGTATATTGTATGATGTGAATATATAGGGGTGCCCCAGCAGTTAGTTACAGTTTTTCAAAATTGCTTAGACACATTTCTTGAATCCTTCCACCCTTTTCTCAAAACTGTAAACACAAAACCTAATTTTCAAACTACATTCATTAAACCTCTGATCCTTCTTGCAAAATCAAACAATGT
The DNA here is from genome assembly GCF_027409825.1 of Scomber japonicus. Taxonomy (NCBI): domain Eukaryota; kingdom Metazoa; phylum Chordata; class Actinopteri; order Scombriformes; family Scombridae; genus Scomber; species Scomber japonicus. The sequence goes on from NC_070594.1 coordinate 28,043,952, forward strand.
CTCAAAACACTACTGAGCATTCATTAAACATCAGAAAATGGAAAACAGTGTTCAGGACATGTAACTCCAGAAAAAAATGGTTATTGTTTATAATACATTAAATACATTTTGTGTTTTCCAAAAAAAATATTCACACCTTAGTAACACAGTTGAGATATTACATACTGTAAGTACTGCAAGAATTACAGTATTGACTGTCTGCTGATTCAGTATTTGCATACCGTAAAAATCCAGTACTGCAAAAGGCCAAAGTACAAACACAAAATCTAATTGAAAAGCACATTATATTATGCTGTAAATGTAACTGCAAAATCAAAGTCAACAAGTGATTCATTCAGCCTCAGCATCACGTCTTTGTGCTGGGTCAGGACATTGCCTACATCACAGGTAACGGAGGAAAAACCCTCTGGTGTGTCTGATCCAGCCTTGGCAAGACTCTACACCTGTCACCACCGGCCAATCCCATGGCCTGCAGGAGATTCTCCCTTTTATAGGGTTTCAGTGATATACCTTCCACCGCCATGCAGAGAAAAACTCTTCTGTTGGGGTGAGGAAAGGGGAGTACAGTATGATGGAAAGCAAACATTCATGAACCACTCTGGTATCACCCTTCAACTCACCCATGCCTCCTGTGCACACTGAACTGATTTATATTTATATTATTTATTTATATATATTTATCACATCATGAGCAACAAGTGTGTAAGCTATGATATCTGTGCTGTAATTGTGTTTACAGTTTTTCTGTATTGCTAAAACACTAAACTCCATTCTCTGAACCAAATGCAATTATTGAATCAATCACTCTTTTGGCAAAACCATGAACAATTTTCACCTGGTTAGACACAATCTGCAGATCTTATTTACTGTTTTTCTAAACACATTCTCACTCACTAAAACACATGTTGCACTTGTGATGCATAATGGTAGCCACAGGTGGCAGAAGTTAAACACAGTTACAGCACAGATATCATAGCTTACACACAAAGACTCAAAACTCTTCACACTTGTTGCTCATGATGTGATGAAACCAATATAAGCCAGTTCAGAGTGCACAGACAGCATGGGTGAGTTGAAGGGTGATACAAGAGTGGTTCAACATCAACCAGCAATTCATAAATGTTTGCCTTCCACCATACTCCCCTTTCCTCAGCCCAATAGAATAAAGTTTTTCTCTGCATGGCTGGAAGGTATATGACCAAACACCCTATAGAAGGGAGAATCTCCTTTCCGTGGCTGGATTAGACACACCAGAGGGTTTTTCCCTGCTGTCTGTGATGTAGATGAAGTCCTCTGTCCTGACCCAGCACAAAGACGTGATGCTTAGGCCAAATTAATCACTTGTTGACTTTGATTTTGCAGTTACATTTACAGTGTAATGTGCTTTTCATTTAGATGCTTGTCTTTGTTCTTTGGCCTTATGCAAGTGCTGAATGCACAGACCGTCAATACTGTAATTCTTGCAGTACTTACATTATGCATTATCTAAATTTAAATATCTTAACTGTGTTACTGAGTTATGAATATTTTTTTTGGAAAACACAAAATGCATCTACTGCATGATGAACAAAACATTCTGGAGCTACATGTCCTGAACACTGTTTTCCATTTTCTGATACAGTGTTTAATGAATCCTCAATAGTGTTGTAATTTTGACTGGTGTGTGTATCATCTGAAAACATTGTTTGTTTGATTTTGAACACAGATAAAACTGTTTATGGTTTACCAAAAGAGTGATCAATTCAATAAGTGGGTTCAGATTACTGAGCATTTGGTTCACAGTAATACATACACCACATAACCAGTACATCCTTTATGGCATGTCACAACTGTCTCTCCGTTTCCTGTCTCTCTGCACCTTCATTGAGTTAGGGTTAGATTTAGATTTAATATGATAATTATTAGCAAACTGCACCACTTCTCTACAAAAAATGATCGGTGCAAAACATTTTGGCACTTCAGATGTTTAGATTCTTATTCATCACTCACTACCATCAGAAGTGTCTGATTCCCAAATGTACTCTGTTGCAAGATAAACAGCCAGAGTTAAAGCATCATTCAGTCAGTCTGGGATTCTACTAACAGACAGAAGACACCGAGACAGCCTAAACCTGTGGTAACTTCTCCAACCTACCTGCCAAATGCCTGGAAAGCTGTGTGCAGCTGTACCAACCTGTGTTGACTGTTCCTTGTGTTGGGTCAAGAAAACAATGACAAACTATTGATGCATTACTTTTAAGAACATTCTCGCTGTACTTTCAATGCCTCTTGACTCCTTCAGACCGTCTGCAGCAAATATTAAATTTCATCAAAGTTGGACAAATTTAGTTGGTTGAAATCAAATCAGGTGAACAGTCAACTGAAAATTGAGTATTCAAGAATGTTCATTACAGGAATCTGTTCATTAGTTGAACTCAAGTTTTGATTGAGCCAACCGGCCAACACATTGTGTTGTATGTGTGATATTTTTTCTTTTACTCTATCTTCATATCTTCTAGGACAAGATGCTGGTCAAGAACATGAGTCCAGAAGAGTGCCAAAGAAAGTGTGGTCTAAGGCTGAGGTTGCTGCAGTAATGCAGCATTTCAGATGTCACATTTGTAAAGGAAAACTGGCCACCAAAAACGAATGTAGTCATTGCAAGCTGGTAGAAGGCCCTGCATTAGCACAAAGAACAGTGCAAAATATACGGGACTTTGTCAGAAACAGAGGAATAGCTGGAAAAAGACAGTCACAGAAACAGAAGCTATAAATCCACAGGGTTCAATTGTGTATGTGGTTGTTTGGTTAAGTTGATGCCCATATATATTTTGTAATGCCACCTGTTCAACATGGGTAGTTACAAGTTAGAACATTTTAGCAGTAAAGCTAATGTGAGTTATGTGACAGGCTGCCGTCTGACCGTTAGTTGCCTGTGGGTTTATCGCTTTTTTCTGCATTTCTTGCAGTGACAATCATGTGACGTTTGTTTTAGTTTGTTTTATTGTATTTATGTTCTAGATTAAGTGCAATTATTTTGACATGATGTTTATTTAGATATTTTATTTATATATATATGCAGTATTTCATATAAAAGAGCACTTTATTAACATTAAAATGACTGTTCTGTTAATGCTGTGTGCTGTCAGGTTTGTGTATTTATGTTAATGAGGACTCATTTAAAATGTGACATCATTGCCCTTTAAAGTCCTGATAATGTTTTTTGTGTCCTCATAAGTCACAAAAGAGAATTGTCTGCATAAACCACAATAACTATCAGGGTGATGTGTATGGAGTTGTGTAGCGTGTATCTGAACTCTGAAGTGAGCTGAATTTTTTTCAGATTTTTTAGAGTGGTTCAGTCTAACTCCCAAAGCTCTAGGACCTCGGGAAAGGGTAGCCCATCTAAACCACCACCGGGCGGGTCTGGAGAAAATGGCCCTCTAAACCTTATAAACCCGTATGTGTGTGTGTGTGTGTGTGTGTGTGTGTGTGTGTGTGTGTGTGCACATATCTATCTAGAACCCATTTCAGTCAACCTGCATTATGGGGACATTTCTGTGTTGTGAGGATATTTTTGGCTGGTCATCACAACTTGCAATTTGAGGGTTAAGACTTGTTTTTCAGGTTCAGGTTGGAGTTTGGTTTCGGTTCAGTTTAGGATAAGGGTTGAATTTAGGCATTTAGTTGTGATATATCAATAAGCAAAATCACCAATAATTGAGAAAACAAGCCATCAGAAAGAATACAATCAGAGCAATGTCACATAATGAGAAGACAATAAAGATAAAAGTTTAATAATTACAATGAGAAAACCCTAAAATATATTATAAATTGAAGTAAACCTGTGCAGTTTGAAATAACAGAGAGCCCAAGTGGCAGAATTTAGTACTATATATATTCAGTGCCTTGTTATTGTCGAAAAAAATAGACTTCACGCATAAATGAATGCTTCAGGTCACAATTTGCCCATGCAACGCAACTGAAACGCAAGCCTTCAGAGAGCAGGTGCAGTCAGCTGCATGGATTACATTGAAAGCATATCTGCTGCATGTGATGTGCGAGTGAAAAATGTATTTGACACACTTGCTGTCTAGACACGGTGTGAACTCGATGTAGAAGAACTTAAAGTGCCACAGAAAGTCACTAGATGTTCCAACTGACTCCCACTAAATCCCCTCAACTCCTCTCTAGAAATACTGTCAGTCTTTTTTTTTTCAACAAGTCATTATGGTCTCAATCACTAAATATGTGTGCTGGTGGTGGTTATTTTTGGAAATGATTGCTCTATTAACATAATTTGAAGACCTATGTTGGCTCAGATGTCTGTAAAGTGGGCATTGATTGACAGTTGTGACTGACAGTTGGCTCGACTGCCAATCTCCTTAGATCTGGGAATTGCATTGAGTCAGACTATTGACTAATACTTCATTAAGTTTAATGTTATTTGATTGTAATACCTGCTGAGTTAGCACAATTTAGCTTCACTGCAATGCTCTGTGTTCCAAACAAGGGTGGTGTTAGCATGGGTCCAAGGTAGCAGGATGTGTTTCCAGCACATGGAAGGAAACCCTAACCCTAACCCTAACCATCCTTATCTGGACGGCCCTGGCTGCAGGTCATACTTAAAACAATTTAAGACCACATTGAATACAGAAACAGAAAAGATAACCATAAGCTGCAACTAAGGACTTCAGACCACCTCCAATGCAAACCAAAGGTTGATGTCACACCTCGCTACCTTCATCTTTACAGTTCATGCTCCTGATCCATAGGAGCTAAAGCTCAGTATATCTTGGCCTCTGCTGCATCATTGCTTCTCTTGTCTCTTATGAGTCTCTAAACTCGCGAAGTGCAATTCTAACTTGCTGGACCGTGCCTTTAAGTGTCTTTTTCAATCAATCAGTCACTGATGAGTAGTCATACTGCCTACCATTTCCACAATGAGGCTTCTGAACAGATCAGTGATAATGGAAAATTGAGCAGCCACTGAGCTCTCTGTCCCTCCTTCATTTGCAAATGGCTGTGTCACTTTAGGCAGCTGCTGATAAGAAAGCTTGTTAATGACAGGATCCGTACCTGTAGCTTTTAGCTGAACCTGCAGTACTAACTCTCCTGCTGGGCAGCTTCACTGAATCATGTGCAGTGGGTCCTGCTTCTCTTCTTTCCTACAGATAATACGTCGCTATCATCATTTCAACCTCCTCGATTATCTTTAATGATGTCTGCGGGATCTGGATGAAAATGTTTTTTAGTGCTGGCAAATCTGTCTTTTTAACACAAAAAAGCAGTTCAAAGAGAGGGGAGGGTGTTCAGGAAAAGGTACAGCTAAAAATACCAGTAGTAGTAAAAATTCAAGTTGCTTGTGGCTGTCTTCTCTGCACACTCACTGAAAATACCTCATTTCACAGGAGAAAGAGGGGAATTGGGGGGTTATAATCTTGCCTCAGCAAGTCCTGCCATAACCTCCATCATTCTAACACTTACAGAAGTCTCAAACTAGACAAAGAAATCCAATAGTGGAATCCATAAATGAATAAAGGAGCACATCCTTCTCCGCAGGACTGATGGATTGTTACAAAACACAACCCAAAAATATCTCTCGCACCTATGACAAGCCAGTTTCTGCCTGAACCAGAAAGCCCATCTAATCCTCCTCTATGCTGAATCAACCATTTTAATGAACTCATTGCATTACTAGCATAATGTTGTGCAGATGGCGGTAATGGATTTGAGTGATGAATTTTGAGTCCAGCGTGTTGCCAATCACTCTTAAGTAGCACATTAGACTCTGTGACAAATGCACACTTTGTAGTCAAAAAAAGGATCATAATGTTAAAAAAGGGTCAGACCATGGTGGTTTTCAAACAGATTCATGCCTCATACTATGTTCCTAGAATCCAGATGTGGGGAAATATGGAGGTAACTGGGTGGAGCTGAACAGCATCACCACATCTGACTGTGATAGGTAGAGATTCCTGTTAGTCAAGCAATCAAGCGCCCCCTGTTGAAGCCTTAGAGAAGCACTCACATGAACAACAGTTTACTAGTGGTGTGCACTGATTCTGTCTGTTGCATTAGTGCTTTTTTTGTGTTTTTGGATCTATACCAACAGCGTAAAGGCAGAATATCTTGATTTTGACTATTTGTTTTAACTATCCTGTTGTCTTCTGGTCAATTTTGACCCAGGAGGACAACAGGCGTTAACACAAAAATGATTTATAGTTTCATTTAAATGAGACCATGATTTCCAAAAAATATGTGGTAATACATTGGAATTAAGTTCCAACACAGAATTGGGTGATAATTTATACCTTATGCTTTATAGTCAAACCAAACCATGTCAATTTTGACCCAGGTCAACAGAAAGACAACAGTCTGTCTCATCTGAGTCCCCCAACTGTCACAGTGAGTAGCAGATGGACCCAAAAAAGGCAGACGATCTCAGACAAAGGGGCACTTTATTGGCCAAAACCAAGAACTCAAAATAAAAACTACACCGTGCAAAACTACACCGTGCAAAACACTGCACTAATACAGAGACTGGGACAAAGACTGAACTGAAAACCAAAACCAACTAACTATATAGACATGATGTAATAACTAACAGGACACAGGTGAGAGAAACAAGACAGGTGAAACACATGAAGCAATCAACTAAGGCAGGGGAAACACAGGAAGTAAAACTAACAAAATACACAAAGGGAGAACAACTTCAAAACATCAGCCACAAACAGGATGTGACACCAACTTTCTGAGTTTGCAATCACAAATCACTGGAATGCCCCCTTAATATATTTTTCTGTGTTTTTCAAAAAGGCCACATAGATGCGTATTGTAGCCTATTTCAAGACAGTAAATGGGGGCATGGGACATAGAAGTCTTACATCTAAGCAGTTTCTGACCATTCCCTCCTTGGTACAGCTTTCAAATGTTGTAAGTGGTGGTTAGATTTCTTGGGAAAAGTGAAGTCACTAGCAGTCAGTGGGCTCACATGAACAGAAGTGACATACAACCGATTTAAGATCATTTTAGGTGTTCACCATTTTTCTCAAATTTGTTCTGAGGTAGGAACAAAATTCATAAGGTGTCCATATCTATCATACCAGTTAAAAAGAGACTGTTATATGTAACAGAACAAAGATAAAAATGTTGTGTTGCAGCTGTGTTACATCACCATCACCGTAGGCTACAATATTCTCTCCTTTAATATCTCTATCTGACTGTCACATGACCATCTGTCATATTCGTCTTTGCTTTAGAAAAAAGGTTTTTTAACAACTAACTCATGTCAAAGCGTTCCCTCCTCATGTTTGTCACAGAACAGCTGCTCTGATAGATTCATATTTTTCTAATTGTTACAGCTCCTGTACTGACACAGATTAATGAAACCTACAATTCTTTTCTTTACTCTTTGGGAATGAAACCTGTCCACAAACTGAGCAGAAAAGGAACAGTCACCTTCCAATGAACAGTCAAAAATCATCATGATATCGAGCATGTTGAAAAAAAATAAGTCAGGGAGATTTAGGATAAAAATATGAAAATGTTCTTGCAGTAGGTCAAATGTGTGTAGTTATGCATTATAGCGTAAACAGCATTCTGGCTATAAACTAACAATAAACCTTTTGAATTTGGTTATATTTGCACAACAGTCTCCTGGTATTAAGAATTGTGAGTGAATCCTCCTGACTCTGTTTATTAGGGGATGGATCTCAGTACCAAATGTATCAAAATGAATATTTTCTGTAATTATAGTGGGTTTGGTCACAGCCTCCAGAATTATATTAAGACATTGGTAAACTATTGTATCACTGGGCCTGAAGGAGTGGATGAATGCCATGGTGGAGTCTATGTACAATCACTTGGGAGCTCTTCTGGACCTTCACAAAGACTGATGAAAACTCAGTTCAGAGTACCAGTGACTTCCTCTTTATTACAAACTGAATTTCACACTTCCATATATGTGAGTTAGATTTATTTGTTAATTAATTAATACTACTGTGAATTGAAATTCACAGTCTTTAAAAGCAGGAAAAGACAACACTTACTCCATTTCACAATAATACGATATTCAAAATATAAGATGAAATATAAAAAATGTCAAGATATTGATATATTATCGATTTATTGCCCAGTCCTATTGTGTTTTCAAGTTAAACCACACACACGTTTACTGTATAACTACTATATTTTATTGGTAAATGACTGTATGGTGCTGTACTCCAATCATAGTACTTACTGGTATTTTAGTCAGTAGTCAGTAAATTACATCATACACCAACATCTCATCAATGTTTATGCCAGAACCAACCTATATCACCAACCCTGCAACCATGGAAGTTCCTGTTTCCATTTTAAATGACAAAAAAAAAAGAATTGTGGGTGAAAACTGTTCAAATCTTCTGATTAGCATTTTAATTGTTATGGTGGCAGTTATGATATGTAAAATCCCCTCTTCAGCGGATTGACATTAAAAGAAATAATTCAGCCACCCACACTATTCTTGCCACATCTAGTAGGAGAAAATAAAAAAAGGGTGGAACGGCTCCTGGCTGAGGAATGTCTCATCACTGTGACACCAGTATAATAAATGACTCTAAACAACAGACTCTTTTTTTATCAAGCAAATGTTTTTAAAAGCTGCTCCAGTGTGAGAACCCTGGGTCTCCAGTAACAGTCTTATCTAAACACAAGTTCTATCACTCATATGGACTTTTTTAAGATGTGGTATCACAAAAACTTTTTTGGACAGTTGAAATACACTTTTTAACACTCTGCTCCAACAATTTATACTGCAGCTCAACAGAGTGTTATTTGAATGATTGCTTTAATGATCTTAAAGTTTTGGGCAAGCATTTACCAGCTATATATGTGCACTGGATGATCCTAGAAGAGGGATTCATGCTGTAGATGTGATTACACATATTAGACACCCGGCTTACCTTTATATTTTAGGTTCAGTTCACAGCTCTATCATACTTATGTGCACCTGCAAGAAACATTTAGGCTGTTTCTCTTATGAATGTGAATTGATTAAGCAATCAAACACTCTCACACTGAATAGACATTGATACCACTGCAGGGTTTCTCAATCTTTACTGGAACATCACTCTGAAGGGGGAGGGGAGGGGGGGGATACATAGATTATATAAGCAAAATGACAAATCATTTCAAAGCTGGTTAGTTCACTTTATACTAAAAATATGTATAAGTCTCATAAAATGTGTCTTAATAATCCTGTGTGACATCTGTGTGACCCCACAAATACCAAAGTTACAGTCATTCTGCAATGCTGTAATCTGCTGTAATCTTTAAACAGCATGTACAGTGTGAAAAACCTGCTTTCTTAATTCAGGGTCAGAGATTAAACCTGATACTCACAGTTTGATTTCTCCTGGAGAGAATGCACATAACTGGTTTTCTAATCAGCTTTCCACATGTGAGCTTGTGGGGGGAGAAAGATTTTGGACAGTGAGTGTCACAGTGACATCACACTGTCTATGTACATGTAAATGGGTCAATGAGGTTTTTTCTGCTTTTAATCAATTTTGAGAGAATATATTAGAGGATTATGGCAAAAATGTCTAAGTGGTGTAACCATAAAAACTTTGTACCAAATAATTCAACTTGCTTACAAACACTAAATTATCAATAAAACACCATATCAACTAGTTTAGCATGATCTTACATTATAACTTTTATATTAAATAAAGCTAATGGAATATAATTGTTCTAAATATTACATTTCATCTGGAGAATCATGGAGATCAGGAACCTTTTTTATAATAACGATAATAATAACACATTTTATTTGTAACAAATGAAGTAATTATTAGTATAAGTCCACTTAAATACACTGTAGGTGGATAACATATTGAATATGTATCATTCTTTTGTGTTTACACCATTTGACATTTTCAGGAGCATTCTGCTAAATATAATTTGATATAAAACCAACAAAAATACAAAATATACATTTTAACAAACCTGATGCTGCTTTTAAAACTAGTTTTGAAGATATTTTTGATTTGCTCATTAACCCTTATTTGTCACACACTGAAATATACTGTTTGATACTGATGCAATCACATGAACTTGAATATTGCACATTTTTGTATTCAGTGCATTTTAAGCTTCAAACTAGTGGCGAGCCATCTATAACCTTTTTCTATGATTATCAGAAGTCATCCTCTACTGTAACCTCTATCATCTGATCGTTAAGAAATAGGTTGATGTACATCTCCTCCTCCCTGCCTGCACTCGCCAAGTGCACTAAATGGCTGCATTTTGCCTTAAGGTTCTGGACAAAATCACTATGCAAATGCAGCCAAGCATTTACCCATTCACACACACACACACACACACTCACACACTCACACTGATGGCAACCAGCCACCAGCCAAGGTGCTGATATCACCATCAGGAGCAATTTGGAGTTCAGTATGTTGCCTGAAGACATTTGAACATGAGGACAGGAGGAGTGTGGGATCAAACAGACGAGCCACTCTACCTCCTGTGCCACTATAGTGTTTCATTGCATATCTATATGTTCTTTATTAGAGTTTTCAGATGGTAATTTACTACAGTGCAGTACATTAAAAAATAATTATATGTAGCTGCTGTGAGTGAAGAGAACATGGCACTATGACAAATTGCACACAGTATGTCATGTGACCTTCACACTGTCATGTGGACATGATTACAAAGATTATTTAGATGGGAAAATTATAGAGCAGCCACAGTTTTTAATATGTTTTATTTATTTATTTGTTTTTTATCTTAAAGTCCCACTCAATTTTTGCTTCAATGTGTATTTTGGAAAAGTGAGATAATGATTCATCCCCCAAAAACTCAACAAATGAAACACATTTAATGAGTGAATTGAACCCGTGTTGATAACAGTAACATTATGTGTACTGTAGCTCTACTTCTCTAAAGCCTGAGGGCAATGACTCTGTGATGAAACCCATCTGGTTAAAAAATGAGTACAGAAGCTTGTTATGCTGACATGATGACACATTTATGCCCTGATTATACCAGAAAACACAGTTTGATATACTGAGATAATATTATAATGAGATCATAGTAATTAAAGTGTTATCTATGGATAACAGGCTTAAAGAATTGATGTGAGGAAGAACTAGAAACAGAAGTGAGAGAAAAATAGCAACTATTACTGCATTATTGAATTGTGTAAAACTGCTTTTTCTTCATCAAATTAGTTTGTAACATTTCACAGTGACTTATTGAAGTGGGGATAGTCTCTTTACCGCTCACAGATGATTGGCAGGTGCCGTGGGAACGCTGACACAGAATGAAAGTGGATATAAAGCATTCTGAACACAAGTCTGAACTCAAGCCTGAAATACAGCTCTGCATCAACAGACCTGGAACATGATTACAACCCTGCTGTGGTTATCTAGATCACTGAGATTCCCCTGTAGCATTATCTGTCCTGTCCACTGTGCTGAACTATGTGGACATGCTCACCTCTGCTTCAATATATACATCAGTTGACAGAAAGAGTCAAAGGAGGACAGAGACTGAACAACCAGAGCTCATATCATTCTGAAACGATAATCATTTTTAACATAATACAAATCAGCCTCATCATAATTATTAGGGGTGATGGAAAAAATCGATTCATGTACATATCGCGATTTTTTATGTGGTGATTTTAAAAATCGATTTTTCTCCCCAGAATCGATTTTTTTTTTCTAGTTTACAATTCATTACATGGACACAGACTGGTGTGCATTGTTTATGAGAATGTCATTCATGGTTTATCATCTCTAGAAGTGTGTGATTCAACTTGTTTGTTTTTTAAGAAGGAAAAGAAAATTGCAATTATTGATTATATCGAATCGCAATACTTGTAGAATCGCAATTATCGAGAATCGTGATACAATCTAATCGTGACCAAAGCATATTGTCCCACCCCTAATAATTATACATATCCCATATCTGAAAAAAAGTAGGACTTATGTTGGCCAAATAGAGCTATATGTTGAATGTACAACCTTTTTCTACAGATGGAATGACTTCTTATGAAGGTCCTTATCTGAAGTGACAAGAGAAAAATATTAAATGTAAAACTCTGACATAGTATCCCTGAGACTATTAGGCTTTTAAGGATGCATGAAAAATATTTATTGAAGGGGGGGGGGGGGGGGGGGGGGGGTTGCAGGGACATTGCTTTTAGTGATATGTGTTTAGATGTGGACGGCTAACAGAGCTCTTTAGTACGACTCACAGCAATGAAAATATTACATTTTAAACATAGTAACAGTAAAGTGTCTTGATTTTATTGTCTACAATCCACAGAACACACTATCAAGTTTTATTCAGAATTATTCCATCAATAGTTTATAGAATTTTGAAGTGGTTTTGCCCCTCCTCTGCTACGTGACTTTACTCGCTCAGTAAGTTCTATTACATCCTCCACAATGTCCTCTATAGCAGATTGTACCATAACATTTTATCTTACTCCATTTGGACAGTCAGCATTCTCTGTTAAAGCCAGAACTCAGTGGAATGATCCACCTGATAACATGAGGAGCTGCACTTCCATCAGTATTTTATTTGTTATTGTGTTCTTATATGTTTTAATATCGACCTACTGAAGAGACTGCAGATGGAAATGTTCTATAAAGTAACTCTGGTACAGTACATCCAATAATAACCACTACTACTCTTGACAGTGGATAATACAAATTACATGAAGTACCAATTAAATACTTAAAGAAGTACTGGGAATAAAGGGATATCTTCTGTTTACATATTCTTTTTAACAATGAGACTGGCAAATATATTGACTGATAGCAAATACAAGGTTAACCAAGGGACTACTGGATTGTATAGCCTTGCATTTTACCTTGGACATACACTGTAATAAGAATTTTTGAAATGTTTTCAATGCTTTAAAGTGGTACTACACAAAAAATAGTGGTCATTGTATTGGCTGATATGGGATGCTTTCCAATTAAAATGGCTAACAACATAAAAATTGACATTTGTTGAATTCATGAATCGCTGGCAACACTTTTCCTCATTTAGTCCCATTAATTTCATTATAAAGTTTGTAGAAGTAGATGTATTTTGCTCCATCATTGTTTAGGACATATCTAAGTTCTTCTCTAACACCAATTCAATACACCCTAGATTGGAATCCAAGACTGATTGACTGTTCCTCAATATCATTTTAATATTTTACAACTACGCCATTCTTCACCCTCATTCCCTAATGATCTCTAGTCTTCTACCCCTTTATTATATGTGTAGCAGTTCCTAGCAAATGTTCTACCTGTGTAGACTAAATAATTGCACTGTAATGTGTGGGGTGTAATATAAAAGATTACCAAGGCAGTAGTGGGTTGTTAATGGAGGCTTTAGAGACTGATATCTACCTGCATGGTAAGACCATAGATGCTAGAGGAGGTAAATGACAAGTTTGTTTTGTTTTTTGTAGTTTGAGTCAATTGACCCTTTATTACAGCACTAGTTATGAAGAGAGGTCTTATACCATTCAATCCAAAGGCTGTCATCCCCAGGGGTCTCCTGAGGGTCAATACCATAATTGCAGTTTCAATCTCATCCTGTGTAAGAGGTATTTCCTACGTACTCTTCTCCTGAGATGAGTTCTGAAGTGCTTTCTTGCTGATCTCCACAGCCTCACTTTGTAATATTCTATTTTCATCAAAGGAATGGAATAAAGAACCCATTCAGAATAAGACAACATCATTAAATAGAACCTGAAAAATATCACCATTGAGTCAAATACAAAATGTCTCTGACGGCACTGCCCTACTATCACTTCTTCAATCAGACCATGGCTGTGCTTTATCCTCATTGGTGAAATGGTGCAATGATAACTTCCTGATCTAAATGTGACCAAAACTAAGGCGTTAGTCATCACCTAAAAGAATCATCCTAATCCAGTAGCCAGCACCGTCCATGGAGATGATGTCGAAATTGTCGAGGCATATAAATACCTGGGAACTGTGTGTGATCCAACCTAAAGCTTGATAAAAACACAGAGTCAACAAAGGATCTATTTGTTGCGGAAGCTGAATTCTTGCAACGTTTCTAAGAGCTTCTTATGTACTTTTAATCATTTGTTCATTGAAAGTCTTTTAACGTTTTCTTTTATTTGCTGGTTTTATGGATTGTCAGTGAAGGAGATAGTCTCAGCAGCATTATTGAAGTTTGCTCCAAGATTATTGGAGCTCTACTGACAGACCTGAGCTCCCTCTGGAAACTCCCCCCCCCCCCCCCCCCCCCCCAAGGAAAACTGATATGCCAGTTGTTTTATTCCTTCAAGCCATCAAGCTGTTAAATGCTGCTGATAGCAGCAACTAGACACAGGCCAGGCATTGTAAACCTGTCAGCCATAATGGGTGTGTATTTTTTCATTTATTTATTTATTCCTGTGTAATCTATTGCCCTTTGGTCTCTTGTCCATGTATGACTCCATGCCAATTTGTTGCCACTGACAGAGTGAATTGATTGATTTTGTGTTATCCTGTCTTTGTGTTTATGACTGGTAGATAGTAGTAAACTGAATTGCCCTATTTGGGATGAATAACGTTGTTTGAATTGAATTGAATTGAATTGAATTGAATTGAATTGAAATGTCTTGGTTGGGTATATATTCAAATGTTACTGTTTTTACCACATCTATAGTGCGTTATGAGCACATTCATAGTGAATTATAATGCTCATCATAATCAATCATAATGCATTATGACTACACTCATAAACACACATAATGCTGTATGGTTCACTATATCAACAGTTATGAATAACTATAAATCTAGCTTGACTAATAAATCCAAGGGTCTTATGAGTGCTCTTGACTATAAACTACAGGCTGACTGATGGGGCTTATAATACATTATGACTACTTATACCCCTCTATACACGCACCTCAACAATCAACTGTTATAAGGACTCATAGGATGCTATAATACTCCATGAAGGATCATAAGTTATCAATGTATGCTTTAGGTAAAGTGAAGTTCATATGGATGCATTTATAATGCAGTATACCTCATCATAATGTTTCATTGTTGGTGTTAAGTAAAGTGTAACACATTTGCATGCATTTAAAATAATCTATGCTGCATCATAAGTCATTATGTCAGATACTAATTAAGATTAAGATTAGTCTGCTTTAGGAATGTAACATTAAAGCTGGGTTTCAATCTGTAGAGGGCACTCTATGGAGTTAGATTTGTGTATTTATTACATGCAACAAAATAAACCATCTCACATTTCATAAATGAATCTCTGAGTTTGGAGTATTTGAGTCTTAAGTTAACTTTCAGATAGACTCCTGGGAGTGTTTCTCAGAGTTTGATAAATACAGACCCAGAAAGACCCTGTTTTCAACATCTCTGTGTTCTATTCCTACTTTTTTTATATCGCATTGAGAAGAATGGCAACTAATCAGTGCCTGAAATTGTAGATCAAATGCTAATTTTATTAACACAGTGGGATTTTTGGCTAAAATGTTAGCAGTGATATAAAACACACACTCAACAGTTGTTTTGATTTATTGAACTTGATGGGAGCTCAGTAGTAGTCTCTCAGGGCGTGTGTGGGAGTGTAAATGACTTTATTGATATCTCTGTGACCATAATGTGGGAGATGTTACAGAACAGAGGTCTACTTAGCCAGAGTAAGAGGAAATGTATATGGCTGTACAGGGCCTTTAATAGGTCCTGATGGTTACATCAGTCTGTTCCGCTTTATCATGCTGACCTGAGGTTCCTGACATGGAAGGAAAATCTGTCACTTGTGTGTTGTGCCTTAAAGTTTAGTTATAACTGGGGCTGTTTCTGTCATTCATTACTCCCTGTGTGGTTGTGGGGAGGTCTAAATGATGATGCCGAATTCACCCACATGCATATGAGTTTACACTGTCTTTAAAGCGATGGTGATCAGTGTAATTTCGACCTAGCGTCATATGCACCGTGAGGTCTATCTAATCAGCGCCTCAGCCGTTTATTTTCATTTGGTCAGAAAATAATGGAGTTAGAGCTATCAGCAGAATGGCTTAGTACAGGCGCTAACCAGTGTATCTCTTAAATTACCCCACTAATAATGCCTGGATTGTTATCAAAATTCTACAGTAGTACAAATAGGGTCTGATAAATCCATGCATTGGAAAGTTTGTAAGTACACCAGGAGTTTATTAAAATAACCCTTACCTGATGGCTTTTACTCTGCTCCTACTGCTAAAGCTGTACATATTGTCGAAATATTGTGATCACGAACAGATGTGCTGTGCGGGTGTCTTGTGAGACCACACGGTATTTCAGTGATCGCAGGATATTTCGATAAACCATTGCTTTAAGTCTTTCTTTAAACAACAATCAGGAACTCAACACGGAAACCTGTTTTTCTTGCTGTAATCATTCTTTGTATTCATACTGACCATTAGAAGATCCCTTCATAATACACTTACAATGGAAGTGATGGAGGACAAAATCCACAGTCCTCCTTCTGTGCAAAAATGTATTTAAAAGCCATCCAAATGAGTCAAATCAAGTAGATATATTTCAATGTTACAGTCTTTTTAGTGCCAAAGTCCCTCTTTTTGTGACTATGCTTTCACCTCAGCTCCACAAGGAAATGCTGTCCGAGGAAGGTAGACAATAAGAGAATAGTGGGGTCGGTATTGTTGGATTTCAGTGCTGCCTTGATGTTATTGATCACTGTTAGAGAAACTCTTTCTCATCCTCTGCTGTAAAGTGGATAAAAAGCTACTTATCCAACAGATTGCAGATAGTCTTCTTTAATGGGAGTCTATCAGATATCAAATACATTCTAGCATTCTACAAGGGATTTGCCTGGGGCTGCTACTGTTCACCATATTCTCAGATTACTTTAGTTTTAGAGAGGGTCAATGTGGCCTTGTATGTAATGACACAACAGTGTAAATGTGGTCTATTAATATGAAGGACTTGTCTGTATCTCTAAGCAAGGAGTTACAACTTCTTTCAGATTGGGTTGTGAATAACAGGACAGTCCTCAACATTTCAAAAACAAAATCTATTGTCTTTGACTCATATCATATGTTAATATGTTAAAGTCAAATCTAGCACTCAATTAATCTTTGAAAGGTTTGGGAATTGAATAAGTATATGAAACAAAATGACTTGGCATCACATTAGGAAGTCATCTATTTTGGTCTACTCATACTGAGTACAAAACAAAATGGGAAGGGGGGATGTCCATGACCAGGAGATGTGCAGAGCTTTTAACACCAGCCTCTGCTATCCAGGTTATTCAGGCTTTGGTGTTATCCCACCTTGATAACTGTCCGGCTGTGTGTGTTCCAACGCAGCTAAAAAAGGACCTGGGGAAACTACAAATAGCCCAAAACAAGGCAGCACATCTTGCCCTTAGGTGCAAAAATAGGTCCAACATTTTAAAAATGCAACATTGTCTTTCATGGCTAATGGAACATAGATTGTCAGCTTGTCTCACGCAATTCTTTAGGTATATTTGTTTAAGGAAATCCACTTATAACTAACTCAGTTAGCTGCTGGAGCCTCATATAAACGTCACATCAACTTTTGGCCTCCATCCCTTCTTTTAATGTCAACTTTGAATAGGAAAAATGATTACAGTGCAGTAAAACCTCTCCCACTGTTCATATGCATACCTGACTATTACTTTAAGATAGACTTAAAAAACTTTAAACCTATCCTTTAACATTTCAAGGTTGGATGTTGATATTTATCCACAACAGTTGTTTGAAAGTTCTTAGGTACATATAGAAGTCACCATTATGTGACTCAACATGGACATACAACCACACACATACTAAAAACACAGTGTTCCTGTTGTGTTTTGACTGGAAAAGCATGATGGGAAGAATTCCCAACCAAAATCTTAATTCCCAGTACTCAACATTTACTTTAGATCATGTGTGTAATGTCTTATCAGTTTGTCTGTTAGACGACCAAGACTTTTATATTTAGAAGATCAGTGCATGTGTTTAATGCCACCTCAGTTTGAAATGCCATGACTCACCTTGCCTGAGTGGAATTATAAAAGCTGCAGACTTTAACTAAACTATTCTAAGCATGCTTGATGTCAATGTCCATTTTCTTCTTGGCTATTTGGGTTTTGGACTGGAAAACAGTTTCTTCAGTGCTGAGTCAATACGTGACAGACACAAGAGAGACATCTGCTTTTTTTTTAAGTAGCCCACCATGTGAGACAGCTCTCCCATCCACCCAAACATCACATTAATTATTGTGTTAGAGCTGTCACTCCATAACTGCCTCTCTGCTTAAATCAAATATTCAAACTGCAATTACACCCCCTCTGTCTGCACTGTACATCAGAGGACACACATAAAGCTACATCAGATGTCACATTGTCTTGATAAGTGTTTGTCCTCCTCTTCAAACTCCAGTGTATGTAAGCACTCAAGTGCATTAACCAGTGTTGTTCTACACAGAGCACCACAAGAATATATATCTAGGATGTCATATCTCTGCCAATATATATGCTGCCAGCAGAGGTGTGCATCATACATATATCTCTTTGTGTATTGGAACGGAAATGGTACAGAATCAATAAATGGGGGTGCAGATATGAGTTCCATTTCAAAGCATCATGCATTATCTGAAATCCGTCATTTCATTGCATACCATAGAAATATAGAGGTCTGATATCGTCTTACCAGTCATGAGGTTGGCTGCCATCCCTCACAAAGCAGCAGAAGTTGTTATCATTTCCTTCTGTCCATCATTTTATAAGTCTGCATCACTTTTTTTCAGATTGTGGACTTCCCATTTCGAAGTGTTACCTTTCTTATGCAATAACAACAGCAGAGTGTTTCTTGTTCCATAGCTGGCCACAGATAGCCCTCTATTTTCTCTGCGTCTGCAGGCTGAATACAAATGTGATTGGTCTTGATTGATTTCAAGTTGATCTGGGAACATATTCTCCCACCCCTGAACCCTCTTCCCTGCTCTTCCTGCAGTCTCTGAGCAGACAAATTATTTTCAGATGCACTGTCCAAGGTGATGACAATTTAAGATGACATATTGAATATCTATAAAGAGGTGATATAATTCCAGGGTTGGGAATGAAAGACCGGCACTCACAAGATTGGTGCACCAGGTGAATTCCCTTATTCCCCAATATCAATTCTGGTCTGTCAGATAGTTAATACGTATGAATATTATCTGGTCACTTGCACTTTGTTTAATGTAGCAACTTAATGAACTGAATATTAATATCAGTACTATTGTTATAAATTTGGTATACTGCGGTGAAATACCTGTTGAATTTGTTTCTGTAAATTCCCTGTGACAGAGTTATCACATGATAGTTCAGTCACAGTAAACTAAATGAAATAAAATTCAAAAACACACAGTAACATGCCATGTGGATAGTTGAAAGACTGTGCGCTGGAAGAAAAAGCTCTTGATAAAAAGGTGTAGGAGTTCTGGGCTCAGAATATTGAGATTCACAACACACAGAGCTCAACAATAAACTGGAGGGATAGATTATCCAAACAGTCCCTCCAGAAACAAGTGGAGGGTCCTTCAAGTGAATACCTGCCAACAGCAGAAGAATTACAGGACCCAGTGGGATGAAGTGATTGAGCTAAATGATTCCTCAAGGGGTAGGAGAACAACTTCCAAGAGTGTGAATGAAGCCACAGCTCAGAAAACAGCTAGAAGAGACAACAGATCCCCTTTTATAAACACTGAAGAGGTATGCTTATCATGACAGTCCAACAATACCATGGGCCTTCAGCATTTGTGGGTGAATCACAACCATGCCTAGCCATTGAGAAGCTTTCTGACTACCTTTCTGCCAAGGGTATGAGTGAGGCTTCCCCTGAGCTACCTCCTCTATAGACGGGATGTCGGCCATGTTTAGGAGATCCTCAAAGTGTTCTTTCCAGCATCTGACAATGTCCCCACTCGAAGTCAGCAGTCGGGGTTGGGGTTTATAACAGAACATGTTTGAGGATAACCAAGATAGTCTCCATGCTCTCTCCGAACTTCTCCCACTATTGTGTTTTTGCCTCAGCAATCACGTGATCTACCACCTATTTGGACCTTCAGTACCCATCTGCTGCTTAAAGGGACCCTTGGGCCAGCCAGTCCTGAAAGGCTTCCTTCTTCAGCTTGATGGCCTTCTTCACCATTGTGGTCCACCAGCAAGTCCTCATGTTGTTGGCCCAACAGATGCCAGTAGATTCTAGAAAAACTGAATGAAGTCGGTGATTGTATGCTATTTTAGGTTTCTTATGGCATCTGAAAGTCTAAGAGCAAACTGATTTATGAACATTTATGTGGGCAGACTGCTCAGACTCCCTTGGGGTTTCAGGCTCAGTTACCAGTGATGTATCTGTGGGGAATTGTATAGTAGCTCAACACAAAATCTCCCCTGATTAGACATCTTTTACTGTACAGGGTTCAGTATGTGGAATTAGAAAAGATTCATTGTAATCATTGACATTTCCAGTACAATTAGAAAAAAGGATGGAAAAGATGATTTATGAATTTTTCAGTTTTACTCAAGAAAGACATAAGCAACTCTCTTCCTTCAGAGAAAAAGACAGCCAAGAACCCGACAATCAAAGGGTGTGGAACTGTGAAACTTATTAGCTTATATTGGCATCATCTCATCAAAGTTAGCAGTGTCACAGATGTAGGTGCTGTACACATTGTGGGTTTGTTCAGCTTCTGTGAAAATGTGGTGGAAGTTAGTGACAGCACTCTAGAGATTTTTCTGGCTTTTTAAGAAGTCTAATTCACTAATTCAAGGCCAATTCATGTTCCGCTTCAGTGCTGCAGGAGCATGATAACTTTAAATCCAATCTGTGAGTATTACAAACCACAGCGCAGTGTTTTTCTGATCAGCCTTTAAATGCAATAATCTGTGTTTTTGCTGGATCATATTTCATTGTCTCATTGGTACTTTAAACAACACGCCCACACCAACAGCTCCGTGTATTGTTTCACACAGTGATGTTGTCAGTCTGAATGTAGCTGAGGAGTTTCTATACATTTCTGAACAGCAAGAATAAATGGAAAATAAAACAACAACTTACAGTAATGAGAACAGGAATACAATACAGAGAGGCATTCCTATTTGCTGTAGTGCAACTAAATCTCATGACTACATGGTGCCATCTTTGATGTTAATGTACATTTGATATGGTTTTCATATAAGATATCAGTTATTATGTTAATGTTTATGCAAACAAAAACTGCAAAGTGGTGCTGTTTGTATTTTGTGGTTTTCAACATAAAACTTGTGTGTGTATCAGTACCTCATGAACATTTCCATCACATTTTCAAGAGTCCCTGAGGATATCTTTTGTCCTTTCCATGTAGGTTTGTTTTTCATCATTTTGTGTGATGAATATGTCTGTGTCAATATATATTTTTTGTATTGCATTGTTTGTTTGATCATGGGAGCTATCAGTACAGAGTGTAGATTATTTGTCTGACTTTTGCCTTTTTTGTTTTTTTTATCCAGCATCTGTTAGAGTTTCTTGGATGTTATCACTCTACACACTTGACAACTACTACCCAGAGTACCATTAAAGTTTGCAAAATTGGTCATTTAAATAGCAAAAAACATGAATTCACACTTATTTTATTCTATTTTAAGGTTTTGATTTTCTGTGATTGCGTTTTTGTGTGTATGTTTATATTAATGGTAGAGCAGATCTTGTTCATTAGTGATAATGAAAACAGATGTACCATTAAGGCCTGTTCACTGACAAAGTCCATGCGATCAAGATTGTGCATTTGAAATAATTTAATTGATAATATCAAGGAAGAAGAACTGAGAAGGTGTAGAAACAATGGATTGAAGTTCCAGAGGAAGAGATTAAGGGATGGGGGTGAGGCTCAAGGGATGGTGGGATAAGGGGTTGAGGGATGAAAGAAAAAGGGTTGAAGGACAGATGAATGAATGACGGATGTACCTCGATGAACCAGTGTCAGTGGCAGAAAGATAAGAGGGAACCAGGGGAGTTGAGACTCTGAGTGATGGAGACGTCTCTTCAGGCTTAAGATGAGCCCCCAAAAAGCTTCATGTGGTTTGTGTTGCTGATGTCATTCAGATCATGGCGTTATGGATGAGTTATGGGGATTCCAAGCCTAGAAGTGGTGGAGGCAGCTCCGATGGGGAAGGAATGCCTAGAGCACTTTTGTGGAATATTGCAGATCTGGATAAGACTTGGCGAATGAGGCCACTTTACCTGTCTCTGAGATGGAGTATTGGGGTGAAGCTTGACTGGCTAGTCTTAAATTTATGTAGTCATTAATAGGAATTATAGGATTATGGAATTGAAAACAAATCTAGTCAAAAGAGGTAGACGAGTTAAGGTAGACCTGATTGGATCCTTTGCTTCATTTGAGGTGGTAAATGTATGGTGGTAGATGGTGGGTTATACAGTCAAGGTCAAGGTAAACGTTATTATCCCACTAGGAGAAATTCATGTGGTCATACACGACAAATGCAAATAAGAATAAAATGTAAAAATATTTTGCAAAATGCATGCACTATAAAAACTACATCATGACCAATATTCAGTCCAAATATACATGATGAATGGTGATAAATACTAACAATGAACAATGTTGTATCTGCTTAAAAGGGTACTTGATTATTGATTGTTATTCACCAAAGATAATCAAGACTGAGGGCATTATGATAAAAGAGGTGTATGTGATTCTGCACTTACTGAGTGAATAAGCACATTTGATGATCTAATAAATATACCCTAAATTATATGTTATTAAATGTACTACACTTGTATTATTATTACTATCTTTTAAAAGAAAAGAATGCAGCAACAAAAGTCACAAAACAGTATTGTAATTAAGATAGTATATAGCTCAAAGTAAGTGGGCATCAGCCAATGAACTGAGGTAACCTCTGTATAGAAGAAACCGAACTGAAATAATACTTGTATAAAAAACTGAAGTTTCAAGGCTACACTCTGAAAAAAACTTCATGCACCTGCGACTGGAGTTTTGAATGAAATGGGCATCATGTTGATCGATGCCAAGAAAAGTTGTTTTGAAAGGAATCTGATTGGTTGAAATTTACTTGGGCAAAGGAGATTTCCCACTTTCCTACAATGGTCAGCAAAATGATCAGTATAAAAGGAAACATTTATCGGAGATCATTGTATCATTTCTAGATAGACGTTGTCTGTGTTGTTTTGGTTCCGAGGATGTTCGTTCGTCGACGAATAAAACTCATTCAACTGGACGACTTGGTGATTTTTCTGTTTGAATCTTTTGGGACTTTAACATCTTTTAAACAATGAAGTATTGGACTGTTATATTTGCAATTACACTACACATTACGAAATGCCCACAATCAATTAAAACAGTACCAACTACAGTATACAAAGTCCAAATAAATCAACCTAATAATAAAGGTGCACAGATAGTTTAGAATAGAAGTAGTGAACTCTGAGCAGTGCAGAAAACTGAAGAATACCAGTAGAAACATGGATTCTAAGACTGTGACTATAGAGAGATAGGGAGGTCTGAATTGAGGGGCAACTGTAAGGACCTTACGTAGACCTTTTATACACTCATATACATTCAAATACAATTACTCAATACTTTTTTTCTACAGTTCAGCCACAGCCACAAGGCAGACTCCTCTCTTCGTCCACACAGTTGGTCTCATGCAATAACATTTTCATTCTTAGTCTGCTGATGAAGGGCAGTTAATGTTTTATTCTGGCCATCATCAATCTATCCACCATTCTGCACTGTAACCATTGAAATCTATGAAATGTTGTCAGTTTCATCTAACTATTGTCATCACCAACATGCCCCATTATTTCACAGTTTTCCTCAGTGAGCTTTCTCTCTGCCATCTCATCACCCCCATTACTACCAACACACTGCTTCTTCCTACTTCTATAAGCATTACAAATGTGAAGTAATGAGCTGCATAGCTACATTCATGCATGACAGTTTGGGCTTTTTAGTTTCTTTACTGCAAAGACATCTAGCCAAGTGTTAGTCTGTCCTCATCATTTTTCATGTCAGAGCACGGCTCTGGAGCAATGTCACGATGTCATTGTCAGAAAACTGAAACATCTTGAAAGCTATTGCATGATTAAGAAGTGTAGACATCCAGAGTCCCCAGAGGATGAATCAGAGTGACACTGGCAATCCCTTAACTTTCATTTTAGTACCATCAGCATGTCACATTTGTCACTCTTCCAACATTGTTATTCACAACAAGATACTTTTGAGCTAGAGTAACACATCATCCAAGATTATCGAGGTAAACATGGTGAACACAATCCCATGGGAATTTTGCATATTTATGGTCAAGCATGGGCCTTGAGGTCATAGTAAAAGCAGAACTAAAATCTTGGCAGAGAGACACACTGTCTCTCTCCTTGAGACAGTGAAGGCAGCTGTCTGTGGTGTTTTGGGGAAAGCAGGAGTTACTTTGATAACAGCGGCGCAGCATTACTGTGGTAACCAAGGTCAGAGGAAAGATTGTCTGACATCCTAAACCCACAGATGGGTAACTGTGTTTCTTTGTTTGTAGAATAACAAACTAATAGGCAAATTCCATTACTGTAGATTAATTGAGTATGACCATTTATGGGCACAGATTATTCATGATACTATCTGTGAAGGCTTAAAGTCTGTAACGTAAGAATAAATATGTGTTCTGAGTTTGACATACCACAGAAAAGTGTGTTGTTAACCACCCTGCCAAATTTGACTGATTAAAAAAATCACCAAATATGAAATTAGGCTTCAAAGTTGTGTAAAAATCAGCCTCTTTCTCTTCTTCCAAACGCTATGTCACCTGTCAATCAAAGTCACCACCTCTACCAGAAACATGGACAGTAGGCCTACATCTAAAGGGGTGTTCACACCAAGAGCGTTGGACGCGATTTTGTCGCGCGACAAATGAAAATCTGTCGCGCTGTCGCTCAAGTTTTGAAGCGTGACCATTTTGTGTACATTCGTGTCATTGCGCCATCGCGAGTCCGCCCATTTTCACGGCACAACAACATTGCTTTCTTTTCTCTTCAACCATGGTTGAGATAACAACATTTGCTACCACCGCTGCCCTGTCCATCTGTCTCCGGTGAGTAGCTGTGTATTGTTGTGTTAAAATCAATAAATATTCACTGACAGGGAGATTTAGCTGCTGCTGCTTTGCTGAGAAATGTTGCTTCACAGCTGGTGTTTCGGTTTAACTGGTTACCGTGTTAATAGGTGACTTTCTCATAAC
Organism: Scomber japonicus; assembly: GCF_027409825.1. Classification (NCBI taxonomy): domain Eukaryota; kingdom Metazoa; phylum Chordata; class Actinopteri; order Scombriformes; family Scombridae; genus Scomber; species Scomber japonicus. The sequence continues at coordinate 28,069,215 of NC_070594.1, forward strand.
TCTCTTAAAAAAGCCATTGATTGTAGTTTAATCCTTTAAAAATACACAATAATATGTGTAATAACTAATCATTTATGTAAGCTTGGTTTTGTTCAGATAACTCATTGACTTCTCGTAACATAATGTAATGTGAGAAAGTCACCAGTTAACACGGTCACCAGTTAAACCGAAACACCGGGCATAACTTCAGCAGTGAGCCTCGTTGTTGCCGTTTTTTGGAAAACAGGACCAGATCGCCTTTCACCAATACTGATCTTTATTTGTATAGCACTTTTCATACATGAAGTGCAGCTCAAAGTGCTTTACAACAAAGACATTACATGCATTGATTGCTTGAGCACTTTCACATATGACATATCATATGTGATCATTTACTTGTGTCTTTGTGGTTGTTTTGTATTTTGAGTCTTGAGTATGGATTTGATGCATACTGTAGGCCTATGCATTTGTGTATTTTCTGATCTAAATAAAATATAAACTGCCACATAAAGTATCACTGCATGCACTACAACTCAGCTTAATTTAATGTTTTCTATGATGCAGATACCTGGCCACTGGTGACTCCTACAGGACCATCGCCAACAGCTTCCGTGTTGGGGTCTCCACTGTGTCCGTGGTCGTGGCTGATGTGGTGTCCGCTATCTGGGACTGCCTTTAATAAAGCTTTAATTTGGCATGTCTGCAACAATACAATAAACATAAAATGTGCATGACATGATAAATGTGCTAACTATCATATCAATGGTGCCATCTGATATTATTCTGGTATTGTTTTGTCCTGTAAATGATTAGTCAGTGTCCCACATAATGCTGTGGCTACCTCCCAACCTCTGACCCGTCCCGTAGATGGAACAGTGTGTTTTAAGAGGTTAAAATAAGTTGTTTAGTTTATGTGAATAACTTCTGCACAGCTTGAATCAAAGTTTACAGTACACAATGTGGGTGTGCAACAAATATCTGAAGTCTGGTGAGAATGTTCACTGTAGGTAAGAGTAGACGAAAGACAGCTGAGATTTTTATATTTTATTTCTGAAAATTGTCATAAAAATATATATATATATTTATACATACATACAAAAACAACAATAAAAAAATAAATAACATATGGAAGAGCCTCAGGGACACATATGAACAAAATGAATGATTCCTCAAAAGTCTGATATGTTCCCTGCAGTGATTGCTGCCCCATTGCTAAAAAGCTAATCGGCAGGTTACAAATTGAGCACAACAGTGCTAGCTTCATAAATAAGTTTATGAATTTGAAATTTAACGTATGCCTTCCTTTGGGGTGACAACCTCTCCAGGGAAGGAACCAGGCTTTTGAGGAATAGTTCATCCTCTGAGGGGGGAGGCTGGGGAGCAGGTGGAGCTTGCTGCTTCAGGCCGTTTAGGGTGTCCAGGACGAGAGCCTCTAACTCCGCCCGTCTGTTGGTGGAGTCGGCGGAGTTTTCCTCCTCCCTGGCTCTCTTCCTGGCCCTCTTCGTCGCTGTATGAAATAGAAAAAACATTTTATGAAACTACTACCATCCAAAAAATGCAATAGTTAGAAGTAACTCAATATCCAAATTAATATTTGTTTAAATATCTTAAATTAATTATCTATTAAACTATCTTAAATATGTCTTGTACATACCTCTTGGCACTGAAGCAGCAGGGGAAGCAGCAGAGACAGCAGCGAAAGAGACAGCTGGACCATCATCAGGGGGAGCACCAGCAGACTCTGGCTCAATGTCAGAATCTGCTTGGGCTGTAGTAGTGACAAACATGTCTTAGTTTTTTTGTTCATACAGTATATTAATTGACTAGGTTATTCTAACAATTACAGCACATAAAGCATTTTACAGATGCAGTCATTTAATACATCATACTGTTCTAGCCATAGCAATATCTATCCTCCACAACACTTTAAAGCAAATGGTGTTTTAGTGCCCTTCATTCTTCACATTTTAACTTGTAGGTTTGGTATAGGTGAGAGTACAGATTAGTTATTTTGACATTTTTTTAGTGCAGGCTGTGAAAAAACATCTGTACTGACACATCAATACAAGTCAGTTATCATTTTATACAAAAACTAGTTTCCATGTCGTTTCTGTGTGCGTGTTCATTCATCAACAAATCTCCAATGGTAATCCCTGATGGGCCTGCTGTCTCTCCCTCGTCCTCCATGGACCCTACACTGTACTCCACGGCCCCATCTTCCTCGACCCCTGCCCCCATGTTCCCTCTTGTTTCACGGGGGGCAACAAAGGGGTCGAGGAAAGACAGGACCGCAAAGTACTTCCACTTCTTCGCTGTCCCTGCTGCTGCCCCACTCCTTGACTCTGTCCCCTTCCTCCTCTCCCTCATATATGTGTCCCTGAGGCTCTTCCATCTCCTGCGACACACATCAACTGACAAGAACACACGGAAATTAACTGTTGAATCTAGTAAACCAGCTACGCTAACTGGGGCTATGCTAATGCTAACCAATAGCTGCAAACACGCAACAAATACATATTTACAGAATTTACCAGGTAATCCAGCCACCTCGCTTACTTTAATCCACGCCTGCTCCTTTTTGTACCGATCCCGGTAAAGGAGACAGGACGTGTCATAAAGCACGGGGTGAGCTGTCACTGCAACAACAAGCTTGTCCTCCATCTTGCAGAAGAGTGATCCAGGACGGCGACGTCAGGAGAATCTCAACGCTGATAGGCTGCTGCGGAATGGCGTCACGCGATGTCGCTGCAAAAGTTCAATATTTTCAACTCGAGCGTTGACGCGATTTTCGCAGCATCGCGTCCATCGCATCGCGTGTGACGCGTGTATCGCGCCGCAAAGCAGTAAATTGCGTGTTTGCATTGACTTTACATGTAATCTCGACGCGCGACATCGCTCTTGGTGTGAACACCCCTTAAGAGCTTTCTGCTGCTAACTCAGCTGCTAGCTCAGCGGCTAACTTGGCGACTAATTCAGCTTACTGGCTAACTGTATACTGTAGTAGTATTAGTGTGCACTGAATGTATTTATACCTCTACAGCAACAGGGGCGGGTTTATGCTAATCACCGCTGCGTTACAGACCCGCCCACCAAATCCAGAACACAGAAATCTTGAAACACAGTTTGTGAAGCCTAGCTATTAAAGGGAAATTCCAAATCTAAATGGTTGAAATGCTTTTTACACCTTTTTTAGAAATACATTTATGACCATTAATGGTTAAGAAGAAAATGTCTGAATTCACTTTACACAGTCTTTAAAGACTATCCACTACCCTCAGAGTTGTGGTGGCATTATGCATCAGATGGATGTATTGATAATACTTTGATCCTCCTTGGCCAACCTTCAATAAACATTTTCAGCATAAGACATCCTGGACTCCTGAGTACTTTCTCCACTGATGAGTTAACCATTGACAAATTCTCCAATAACATGTTGTAACCATAAGTACCATTGACATAGGCTGTATTTTATACTTTATACATGTTCATCAGTGTAGGAATTGAAACATTTAAGACTATGCAGATTTTGAGTTAAACAGTGTCCATTCCATCTGTATACAAACTGTGAGTTCAGATTCAAATTCAGTTTTGTGTAGAGAAATGTGTAAAAATACCTTCCCATCCAATAAATAACATATATAACATATATAATACATCAAGCTGACAACACAGGGATTGGGCTAGGGAGGCTTGGTGATGGCCCTCCATGATATCCTTTCCTCTGTACGTGTTTCTCTAATGGAGAAGTTCTGTTGAAACATCAGTGAATTTCCTCTGATTGGCTGTGAATTTAGCAATTACACAGTTGTCTCTATCCGAGTTTGTTTTCATAATGCATAAAGACTGCACTCAGTCCCCCGTGCACAATGCGAGCAAATGAGTTAATGCTAGAACCCCGGCATAAGGCAGGAAGTTTGCAACTAATTAAACCAATTCACAGTGATGTTTCCATTCAATGAAAACAACAGTCATAAAAAATCGCTGAAGCACAGTGAGCTGCTCAGAGTGATTCATTATTCTGTGAAGCTTTCAGTCTACGTTCTAATTTTAGTGTTTACACCATCCACTGTTTTAGTTGCAATGTTTTCACTCAGATAGATTCACTGGGGCAGAGTTCCTCCCCACATGCTGCCACAGAACAAACATATTGATGACTTTTCTTTAAAACAGTAAATTTAATGGCAACAAGCCTGTTAGATTTTGATGATTCTGGTGCCCAACTGTTTGGTCTGATGGTAGCACTACAGAAGAGGTCAGGCGGTTACCAGTGATTAAGTCAAGCTTTTGTTGTACTGGTTCATCAGCTTTGGAACACTCTCCCTGTTAATATTGGGTCTGCTGATTGTGTCTCGGCTTTTAAACCATGTCTTAAAACACATTTCCATGAACTCACCTTCTTGTCTGACAGATCACTCTGTTGTGGAACCACCAGAATTTTACTGTAAGAGGTTCTTTTGGGTGAAATTTTACCTGATGGATGATTTTATGCTTTTTATTTGTGTGATTGTCTTTTATATCACCTCTGCACTGGAAAGCTTTTTACCCTCCTTGTTTGACAAATGCTATACAAATAAAATTCTAACTAATATTATTACTATGATTATATTTTAATCTAAAATGACACAGCTGCTACTGGAGCTCATTTCAAGCTGCAACCGGGACTGAAAACAAGCAGGCTATAGGATGTCATTCTAGAAATTGTGTAGAGTGGGATTAGAGGATTCCTATGAGGCTAGTCCCAACCCACACACACACACACACACACACACAACCCCACACAACCCCCCACCATCATCTCTGAAGAGCAGTGATGTTGAAGGAGATAGTGGGATCCTTCATCTCTTGGTGACGTCTTTCATCATGACAGGGTCCATACACTGTAAAATGTAACTCATTGTTTCAACTTCAAAATATGAGTCAAGCCTCAAGTTAAGTAAAAAAACAAAACAGTTTGTTCTTACACCACCAAATATTATCTTGATTAAATATAATTTGTTGTGCATTGAAAATACTTGTCTTAGTTTGGTTGATTTAGGTTTATAAAACTGCTTCAGGTAGTTTGAAATTATAAATATAATTATTATATAATAAGTCAGATTATTTGTGTCATGTTTATTGTTGATTCATATTTTTAAAAGTAACATTTGTCTTCCTTCCTTTGATTGAAAGTTGTAAATGTATTCATGTACTGTACATTTACGCATTTTCAGGTGTTCTACCTATTCCAGACTGACAGTTTGAGTTAATAAATTAAATGTTTTGCTTAACCAATTGAAATTTCAATTAAAAGCTGATTACACTAACAAAAGACATGCCAACTTAGTGATGGGTTTCAAGATTTATTGCAATGATATTAATTTAGTATTTAAATATTATAAAATATTGCTCTTACAACTATCAATACAAATCTAGTTTTGAGATTTCACAACTGTTCATACCTGATGTCCGATTGCAATGGACATACAATAAAGCAAATAAAGAGTTATCTTGTGATTTTTGTGTGTTTGTTTGTTCTTGTTTGAAGCTCATTTCTACATGTAATGTAATTAAAAAAAAAGCTAAAGCCAAAGTTTTGCTTTGGTGAATATTATGGTCCAGAAAAAAACAGTCTTGTGTATAAATATTAAAAATGTGTTAACACGTTTGCATCTGCACTCATTTTATGATGTCAATAATTTAACAAATGAAATGGGTTGGGTCAATGACAATAGCTGAATGTCCGAGGGCAGAGACCGATTCCAATTTCCTATAATGCACCTTGGAAACATTCGCTAAAAACATGATGAAGTAAGATGTTTTAATCCCTGCAGCCACCCACTGCCTTCATTGTCAAGTTGACATGCATTACTGATCTGGCTGGACATAGATTTTCCTCGACTGCCGTCATCATCAAGTTGACAAGGTAGGCAGTCGTGCAAAACCACATTTTACAGTGTGGTCACCAGCGGCAAACTTACTGACATTAATTGATTCTGAGCTGATGATGATATTGAACTAATGAAGATGCTGCAGGGTTTCTACTCTAAATCAACTGAATGCTTCAGGTGGTCTATGAAAACAACTGATGTTTCAAAACCAATATCTTCAAAGCTCTTTGGGGCCTCTGAATCTGATCTCTTGTGGATTAAGGCACCATCAAGGCACGCCTAAGTGACTTGCTGACTTGCCACATTATCTTTGAAGCTGTGTTGTAAGCATGAAGCAAGTATCAAACCCCTCCCCATTAGGAGATAGATAGAAGTTATGCTCTCCAGTTGTCAGTGACTGTCAAGACCTTGACCCTGATTGTTGTGTGCCTGGGGTTATGCCTTGGGTATGCACTGAATGCGTCATACCAGGGTATACATAATTGACTCACCCCCTGCTTGGCACAAATTATGCACATTTTGTGTGTATCTATGTGGGTGACAGGTTAAAGTCAACTGCCTTCATTGTCAAGTTGACAACCACAAGTTGAACCACATTTTACAGTGTCATCACCAGCGGCTTATTTACAGACATTAATTAATTCTGAGCTGATGATGATATTGAGCTGATGAATATGCTGAACATTGCCATGCCGCTGTAGGGATTCTACTCCAAATCAACTGAATGCTTTGGGTGGTCTATGAAACCCACTGATGTTTCATAACCGATGTCTTACAAGGTATTTGGGGCCTCTTAATCTGATCTTTTGTAGATTAAGGTGCCATCAAGACACGCCTCAATGATTTGCTGACTTGCCACATCTCTTCTGAAGCTGTGTTGAAAGCATGATGCAAGTATCAAACTTCTCCTCAGGTTAGGAGATAGTCAGAAATTATGCTTTCCTGTCAATACCTTAATCCTGCTTGTTGTGTGCTTGAGGTGATGCCTTAGGTATGCACTGAATGTATCACAGTAGGGGAAAATTGCTGACTCACCTCCTGCTTGGCACACATTATGCACATTTTGTGTAACAGGTTAAAATCCATAGAACCTGGCTCTCCCCGTCTCCTCAGTCTTACATCTTATTCACACTCGTGAACAAAACCTCAAGATATATTAACTAATTTACTTATGGCATAGAACTAGAGTTATAATTATTACAATTATAACTATTTATTGACCAACTCAGGACCACAAACATCCATTTCATACACATCTGGCCACCAGTTGTTGACACATGTTGCTCTGAACCACATTGCTATTCTTAGTGTCCACTGCCAAAAAACTCTGCAATATTAACTAATGATTCCAGTTTCTGATTAGACTGGAACAAATCTGGATTCACATTAGTGACAAAGCATCATTGTCTCTCTGTCACTCAGTGGACCAACATAGACATACACAGTGTGATGCCAAACTCTGGGATTAAACTGTATGTGGGTTTGAACAATGCTGGACAAAATCAGTGTCTGCCTCACTGTCAAACCCTTGTTAAATGGTACAATATCACAATTGCAATCATATCATTGAGTGTGGTTTCAGAGCCAGCACACACATACCAACCATAAGTCCTAGCCCTGAGATTAAGAAGTGCACTCAAGGTAATATCTAGAAATAATCAGCAAATGGCGGAAATATTGATGTCTACTATCTCCTGTCCAGATCTAAACAACAGTGTACTAGAACCTGGAGGACGGGAGGTGTGTGTGTGTTGGTTGGGGGAAGGGGCAGGTTGGTGAGCACATAACACAATCACCACACCATCTGTCACTGCAGAGAAAACCTGGGCCAGCTCTGCTCTGCTGTACTGTACACTGAGCTACAAATGTGTCCACGTGGGTCCTCGCAGATGTGAGTGCCACCGACAGATGTTTACCCTTTCTATACCCACATCAGTAGAGAGCAGATAAAAGGCATAAAAATGCAGATTAACGAGCCCTCATTTTCCTGGATTTCATTCGATCAGCCTTTCTCAACGAGTGGTGGCCCAAAAGTGACTCCTAGTGGTCACTGAGTAGATTTGGTAAAATATTATGTTTTTAATTAATAGTGTTTCTCAAACTGTTTGCAAACAACGTGAAAGTGTAGTACCACAGATGTGTTGTTCTCAATATTAATTTAACTCTTATGTAAATGCAACTTGTATCATTTGAATTGGCTGTTTTGCATTGTCGTCGGATTACAGCCATGTAGCCAACTGTTTTACGTCTACCTACATGATGTAGGTATGCTTGTTTATGTTTCATGATCAACATGACCTTTGACAGGAAATGTGCAATGAGGCTCACGATTAACCTACCTCAGGATTGTGCTAAATTTCTTTTTCTGGGACCACAGGCATCTGCTTGTTAAGGCAGATGACTTTGCCATATTTAAGTGCAAGCATGAAGCCTATTGAATATGATTGCCATAAAGTCTGTGGTAATAAGTTGGAATGAAGTTGAAATCCATGCATGAAAAGTTCCTACACTTGTTCTGTAATGTTCCGAAAATGACCAGTTAGCACACTTTGCATCTCACAGTCAAACTACCTGGCATAGATGCAAATGAGACATTTTTGGGAAGTCAAAGGACAGCTCTGGCTAATGAAAATAGTTGAACTACATTTCCAAATGTCAAGGTGTCCCTTTTAAAACACCAGCTCAGGGTATAGCAGTGGGAAAATTGTGCAGTGACATATTTATGACAGCGTGTCTTCTTGGGTTATGCTTCAGCTTGAAGAAGGTAATGTTCAATGGGCTGAGGTCAGCTGTGGATCCACCAGAAGGGGTACAGTATAATGTGAAATTGATACTGGTTGAGAGCTTCACCACCCCCATGGCACAAATCCTACTATCCTGGAGTCCAGACGAAGATAGAGAAATACATAAAGAGAAAGAAAGAAGAAGAATAAAAGAGAGATTTTACATTGAAAAGGGAGGATAAGCCCATGTCATACATTATTAGCAGGCCATATATTGTTGTCAGCTCAAAAACATGGCATAAAAATGACTTCCTGACTATCAGCTACCATCTTAAGGTGATCATAAGTTTCAGAAGTCATGCATATGGTGCTGTAGATACAGGGACTCCCTGTCAGCTCTCCCATATCTCCTATATTTTTCATGCCAAGCCTGACACACTGCTTTCAAGCTTATTTTGAAAATGGTTATACATATGAAATGACTTCAGGCTGATGTTACAGGGTAACAGATCTTTGAGGATTTATAGTCAAAAAAGTCACATACAAGAGACATAGAGATGTAGCTACAGTATATTCTACTCATAGTCTGAAAGGCTTTTCATGTTTCCCAGCCTTGTAAACATGAGTAAACAGCACAGCACAATGATTTACCGACACATGAATTACCCTGAATAGAGACACCTCAGTAGCATTTTTGATGCACAAATCAAGGCCAGAGTACAGAGAAGTGTCAGTCCTCAAAACACAGGGACACACGTTACCTATTGAGTCAGAAACAAGCTCCATTCCTCACATCAAAACAAAGCTATTGAAGGTAGGAATGACATTTCTTTGTTGCACTGAGAGGTGTGTTCTCTTCCTCGTACTATGAATAGAAGATGTCAAACTGGGCCCAACAGTCTGTGAGAAGCAGCAAATGCTAGCATTTGTTTGTCTTCTTCCTTCCCACACTGATTTATAGCTGCTTTAATCCTCTCACATCTGGAGATCTGGCAAACAATCTGAAATAGAACAACACAGCACAGTCTGTCGGCTTCTTTCTCCCGCTTAAATGCGAAGCACAGGTGTGAGCATCAGGAGTAACAGACAGCTCACAAGGGCTCAAGGAACATTACATCATTCTCACGACAACATTTGACAACTGCCAAGCTATTTTATTCAGTCAACATCAGCTAGCCAAGCTTGAAGAAAAGAGAAAAAACAGAATATTGTTGCCTAACATATCAGATGTAAATGTAGAAGTCTCACTAGCACCACCTAGAGGTTTCAATGTTAATTACACTCTATAACAGTGAAAGTATGGAGCTACAAAAAACAAGAGGTGAGGTATTTTTATAAAGACCATTCATGTATATTCGAATTTGGATGATTGAAACATTTCATAGCTTTGGTCATAATTCTCACTAGTATAATTCAGGAGATTATGTCAAGTCTACTGCTGGAACTAAGGCAAAAACAAGTTGGGGACCCCACACTGGTCTCCTTTCTTCCCATCCATTGTACATTTAGTCTTGATGATAGTTACTGTTTGAAACTAATAACCAGTGTTCTCATCAATATTCAAGACATAACAATGACTGTCAAATGGACTTTTCTGACAGTTCTGATCTATCAGAGCCTGACCTGAATCATAAAGACGTGCCTAAGAAAAAGAACAAACGGGGAGCCAAAGTCTGTCGTTTAAGGGATAAAAAAAAAAAAAACAACAACAACATTGGTGCATATAGTGAAAATGTACATTGTCAATGCACATGCGAAGACCTGCATTTAATCAGTCGCCTTGAATGTATAATGGAATGGGAATTTTACCCATTTCATGTGACATGATCACTCTATAAGTAACTATCAGGAAGACAGCACACAGACACATGGCAGCTTCAGTATGTTTTGCCTAAAGACCTTGATATGTGGAGTACAGCACATTTTCTACAACGAAGACCAATAGATTAATAATCTTCCCTGATATAATTTAATGAAGAGTGCTTGTAAATATAAAATAGAAAACACTTTAGGCAGGAGCTTAGCAAAACAAGAATAATAATAATAATAATAATAATAATAATAATAATAATAAGTGTGATTTATATAGCGCCTTTCACAAACCCAAGGACGCTTACTCCATTGCCTACGCAGTACCAACAGTTTGAAAAAATGAATGTCCTCAGCACATTTCATGACTGTCTGTCTATGACACAGAGACACTGGCTTTTGTGTGCAAAGAGAAAAGTGTGTATATTTCATTAAAGGAAATCTCATGAGTTACTCGAAACAAGGTCTTTCCTTGGATTTCTACATGATTGGTGGTGAGAAGATTGAATAGGTTTAGAGGATCACCAAGAAAATAGTAATTATTCCTGTGGGAACATGAATGTATACAATTTTATGTCTGGCCATTTTTGAGGTATGTTGCTCTACATCAGAATAATGGAATAACTACCTGACCTACAGACTTGAATAGACTATGATTGTATGTAATATTATGCCATGATAACAAGGAAAAGTCATGAGAGAACAAGTGGTAAGAATAGGATTAAGTATGCATCATACAAACCTGTTTGTAAGAAATCTAGTCCTAGTATGTCTACAGTTAAAAGTATACCCGGTTTGAATCTCCACACTCCAAAACACAAAAAAAGGTGGAATGTAATAAATTGCTTAATCGGGGATAATGGACCACATGTTCAGACAGTATCTCAAAGACAGTCATGGCATTGAGTGTAATAAGAGAATTGTGTGTAGGCAGATGTAGGGGAGAGGGTATCAAGCACTGTTAGATGATCCATCAAGCTCTTTGTTTGAAGAATACTGAGCCCTTAAATGATGCAGTGAAATATGACATCAATTGGCCATTCTACTAGGAGGCCTGGCACAAAATGCAAGTTTTTGTGATCTGATGATATTAGCTCCTTTAGCTCATTAAAAACTGTGTGCTCCAGATCTCAACCCTCCATCTCTTCATCTCATCATCATCATTGTCTGTTGAGGAACCAGCTCCTAAGATGCCATGAAAATATAGAGTTGTTTAGATGAGGAAAATGAATTAACAGTGTCCTCACCTCCCATAAAGGTTGAGGTGCCCCTGAGCAATATATGATGTATGAACTATCAGCGTATGATTGTGCAATGTATAACTGATGTTCAGAGTAAATTCAGAATGATTGAGAGGCTGAGTGCCAAAGTTCATCGTCAGAAAATCTTCTGTGAATAAGAAAGTTGACAGATGATGATCTGTGACAGTGATGGCGAAATAACCGAGTATTATTAATAATGAACCGGGAGTGCTTCAACCACTCTCGTGGTGCAGAATGGCATGCAGCTTTTTAATGGTTTACAATTTTCTCAGATAAAGTTTCAGCTGAACTGAGTCACACAGAAACTATCTCTATATTACTTACATTTCATTAATCAGAGCTTAAAGGATATGGCTGAAATAATTGAATCTTTAATTAATTTAATTAATAGTAACAAAGCCATTAGGAAATCAAACACAACAGTAAAATCAGCCTATTATTAATCCTTCATGCAGTTTAGTTAATGCAGTCATTACATGTTTGCATCACTTATCCCATTTACACCTGGCACTAAAATCTGATCTATTTGGATACGTTGTCATGAAGACAAGACTGGTTGTTGGTTGTCCACCAGTCAGAAAATAGGCAGTTTGATTCCCAGCTCCTCTGGTCCACATGCCGATGTGTCCTTGAGCTACATACTTAACCCCAAATTGCTCCAGATGGCTGCACTACAGTTTATGAATGTGTGTGAATGGTTAGTCTCTGTCTGATGAGCAGGTATGGTACAACACATTAATGCAAGATGTGAATGTACTCATAGTGCACTGCATCGGAATGCCACTATATCAGCTAGACCACAACTGGAGGTGGTCAGGCTCACACTGTAATCAGATCTCAGCAGGAGTAAATGTGATCAATACAGTACAACCAATATTGTTACAAAAACAAAAATCAGACGAATATGTTGAAAAGTCACCTAACTGTGCCCATTCCTGCCAGATCTAACAAGTCATAATGCAGGCACAGCTGAGGAAACAAGAACACAATGTATATGCCACATGTAAATGCAAATACCCATTGATCAGATATAATTATCAAAAATAATGTAATGTAATACAGATCACATGTTAATACCAAGTGAAATATAGCATTGGTCATTTCAGTGATTAATGGAGAGATAGGGGAAAAGACATTCAATAATGTTCTGCAGGTAGAATCAAACCAGGGACACTGAGTTTACAGTGTATGGTATTCCACTTAACCAGCAGGCCAGCAGGGCACTTCTTCTTTCAGACCTTTCAACCTCATGTCCCAGTCTTCATTCACTAAATGGAGCAGGCTTAGTGGGTATTCAGAGCAAAAACAGCCCTGTGTTAAAATAATGCAGGAGTCTGTTAGTAGAGGCATGTAGAGGTACTGGAGAGACAGGAATCCAGTTTGGGGAACAGATCCACAAGTTTGAAGGCACTCATTTCAGTTATCATGGCAGCAACTACGTCTTTTGCTGTGATGATTGTGTTAACATCTCTGTTAAGCTAATATAATTATGTCATCTTTAACATAAGTATATTGTTGAGACATTTGGAGATGATTACAAACCAGTGTCACTGTTGGACTGTGAGTGAATGCTACAGTTTATTGTGGTAATTACCATATGTGCTGCCAGGCCTTTGTAAAATACTTACTTCCAAGGTAATTACAATAAGCAATTACTGGAGTTTGCACTGCATTGTTAGTGTTCTGTGTGTTAGGGTTAGGGTCCGGGGCAAGAACCTTCCTACAAATTTTATTTTATTTTTTCTATATCACTATTTTTTGAGCTTCTGTAGCAATGCATTTTTCCCACTGTGGGGTCAATACATTTATCCTTATCCTTAAGGAACAAATTAGATGTAGTCCCTTGCATGAAAGTGTGTTGTGGCATAAGCTGAGTCTGGTTCAGCTTCTTTTATTCCCCTTTGTTATGGACTGGACTGTGGCTTTAGTCGTCATCGTGGAACAACTCACATGCAGAATATTTATGGCGGTTGTATGTTGGAGAAGACTGTGGCCCCGTTTATATGTACCCGGTTATTTTTAAAAACGGAGACATTAACCATCGTCTGCATCCTCCATTTAGACACAAACGGGTGCAATCCCTTTGTATTTGTTTGCATTTGCAAATATAAGTGTTGTACTATGTGGAGGAATGAAGTGACATTGTTGTTGTTGTTGTTGCTATGCAGGATTCTGATACGGAAACTTTTGTGAAAACGGACTGGTGTGCACGCAGGTTTTTTTTGTAAACTGAGAAAGTGAAATGTCCGTTTATGAAAATATCCGGGCACGTGTAAACATAGTCTGTATAGCAGTGGTCCACCCTGCTCCTGGAAAGTTACTGCCTTGCATCTGTTTAGGTATATCCCCACTCTAACGCACCTGATTCTAATAAACTCATTATCAAGCAGCCAAAGCTTGTCAAAGGGCTTGATTATGAGTGTATTATCAGGATCAGATGTGTTAGAGTGGGGAGATACCTAAAACGTGTAGAGCAGTACCTCTCCTGGAGAAGGGTTGGTGACCATTGCTGTATAGTCATTGTGGTTGGTGTAACAGGTGGAGGTGGTAGGACCCAATTGCAACACAGAACACCAGTGAGAAGTTTTAAATGATCTTTATTATAGTCCACAAGGTAACTGAACAGGTTTAGACAACAGGCAGGGCTCAGGGTCACCAAAGAGAGTTGGCAGCAGGTAAGATCATGCCAGTAGCACACACGGACATGAGGTAGTGATGGAAACGGCAGTTCTTTTTACTGTACTGAATCTCTAGAATCCGTTCATTAAAATTAATTGTAAAATTAATTTGTTCAAAAGATTTGTTCACCGAATCGTTCAGTGCTCTCCAACTCCCTGAACTGATAAACAGCCAAATGATCCGTCATTCAGTTCATGATTCAGCCCCGAGGTTCACGTTCACTTACTGAGGGACGGTGCGTTCACGGACTATAGTATACAATCATTCGCGGGAGACACAGCGCTGCTTATACATGCACTAAAATTATTACACGGTGAAAGTGTCCTCTGTGCACAGTAAAATAACATAACATGATGCTACACTGATGTTAGCAACACAGCGCTAACGTTAGCAGTACAGTTACTGAGTGGGTCAATTGGCCTTGACACGCTCTAGGCCTAGTTGCCTCTGCTGTGGCAACACTAGCTGGACCTGGACCGGTGCTACTGGCTGGAGCAGTGCAGGTTGCACTGACTGGTGTAGTGGTGGTGTCACTGGCTTGAACAGTGCTGGCTGGAGCAGTGCTGGTGCTGGGGTCTGTAGGAGCAGGGTCTTGTCTCACCTCTTGCAGCTGAACAGTTGGGTGTTTTGTTCTGAAATGCCGGAGAAGATTTGCTGTGGACCCACCTTTGGTTGACAGCTTTGCTTTGCAAATAATGCATACTGCAGCTGTATCAGACATGTAATTAAATTGTGTCCACACAACACTTTTTCTTCTCGACTCACTCATCTTGTCATTCACTTACTCACTGTCTTTCTGACAACTTTGGGGGGCTGGGTGTGGGTACAGGGTGATGAGGGGAATATACCAATTAACAGGAGGGGAAGGGTGACGGTAGGGAAATGGAGTGTGTGTGTGTGTGTGTGTGTGTGTGTGTGTGTGTGTGTGTGTGTGTGTGTGTGTGTGTGTGTGTGTGTGTGTGTGTGTGTAAGCATTGTGTTGTCACCCCTCCCTGATAATGGTTGAGTCCTATCCAGAGGCCTGTACTACGAAGCTGGATTAACCTATCCAGGATCTCTCTCCGTTACCTGGGTTGACTTAACCAGATATTCGCAGTCCAGGATAAGCGGTACTACGAAGCTGGATATCAACTCGGTAAATCAACCCAGGGTTTTCCAATCTGGATCTCTGCGCGCTCACATAAAGGGGAGGTGTTTGCAGCGTCTGACCAATCACAAACATGGAGAAACCCTGCAGAGCAGACTACTTTACCATGGAGGAGCAGACAATTATTCTTCATAAATATGAAGAATTCAAACACATCATCCAGGCCAAAAGCAACACTGATGCAGCAAAAGCCAGGAAGGAATGCTGGCAGAAAATTGCCGACTCTGTTAATGTGTAAATTCATGAGATCATACAATATTAATTTATCAGACAATATAAACGGACAGCACTCTGATCACACAACGTCACTTTATTACGGCACAGACGTTTGGGGCAGAGCGCTTCCTCAGTGCCCTTCCTCTCATAAGAGACATTAAGTTAGTTTAATATTCAACATTCAAAATACAAACCTATTATGCGCTTCAACCATTTGAGTGAATGATGTCAAACCAACTGTATAACATACAGAATAATATCCCTCAATGATTATTTTTTAAATATATATTTTGGCCAATTAAAAAATTGCATCTATCACTAAAAACTCTTTCTCTCCTAAGCGCTCCTCTCACGATCCGCTCACCAATGTTGACAGGATCTTTTAAGAATGGGCAGGTCATTTTATAAGAGAACTGATTGGTCAGGAGGTGGTGCTTTTGTACTCATTGATCTCTTATCCAGAACATAACCTGCTCCGGAGCAGGTTAGCCGTTCAGCATAAGTTACCATGGTGATTTACCCCGGTAAGAAGTGAACCAGCTTCGTAGTACGGAAAACCCAGGGTTAACCCTGAAGTTATCTCGATAAGAGAAAATCCAGCTTCGTAGTACAGGCCTCAGGTGACATCTAGTCTTAGACAAAGACAACACTCAAAACAAACAAGTTTTGATATACAAGTACAGTTTTATTGCAAAACAGCATTATTATTATAGTAGAGGCACAAAGGGGATAATATGCATCTGTACATATACATTTGTTATTAGCCTATTATTATTTTAAATAAGCTAGAAGTTCTGGGCTCTCCTGACAGGATCAAAGCCAGAGGACGCCACACAGCCACAAGCAAACAGGAACAGGCGATACTCGAGGACAGGGACAGAAGGCTGGTGCGTTCATCGGGGTAGACACAAGGAGAGGAGATCAAAACCAGGGACTCAGTCCATGAATAAATGCTGGAAGCTCTGGCATGAAGAAATTGCAAAGAGTAAGTGGACAACAGGAGTATATATACTGGCTTGATTACAGATGGGGTGCAGCTGAGAATCCAGGTGAACAGAGTTACTGATGAGGTGGGTGTGGCTGATTAGCAGGAGTGGAGCAGGGGTGTGGTGAATGGAAATTTACCAGCAGCAGGAGGAGAGCAGAACAGACTGTCACAGTTGGATGTGAATGGAAGAAAATACCATCAAACCCAGACCAGAGTTTATATATAGCTAATATTCATAAAGTGAAAATGCTGTTGGTTGGTCTCTTTATTGGAATTGTTGATTATAAATAGAAATACACAACAATTTGTAAATGGACTGTACTTATAAAGTGTTTTTCTAGTCTTTCAACCACTCTGACACTACATTCATTCATACATTGATGGCAGGAACTACCACACTGGGTGCCAACCTGCTAATCAGGAGGAAACATTAACACACACACACATTTATACACCGTTGGTGCAGCTATCGGGCGCAATTTGGAGTTCAGTATCTTGCCCAAGGACATTTCCACATGCGGACTGGAAGAGTCAGGAAATTGAACTGCCGATCTTCCAATTAGGGGATGACCCACTCTACCTCCTGAGCCACAGCCACCCTCATTCAATACAAAACTAACAATACAATACAAAATGAAATGTCTTAACAGAAGAGTGTGAGTCAGTACATTAATATCTTACACAATAGAGGATATAAGGGTACTTAAGACAACCTCACGTGGCATGAGTGCACACTTTCAAAGACATAGACATAGACAGTCCGAGAGGCAATCCAACCTGTAACCATGATGTGTTATTGCTGTTCTCATTGAGTGATACACGGCTGCTCATTTCCATGAAAATGAAATTAATTACAACAATCCATATTCATTGTAAGTAAGACGGTTTAAAAGACTTCAGGGAAAAGATATCAATGCAATGTTGTTAGCCAGCCAAATACTATAACTCATGTAATGAATATAGATGATGCTCGTTCATGCATTTATGCAGCAGGTTTTAGGAAGTAATGAATTCAGATAGGCTCTCCGCTGTAGTCCCTTCTTTACTTTCATGCTGGGCCATGTTCATGTCAAGATAAACTTTCACTCTTGTTTAACTAAGAAAAAACTGACTATGGACATATTGTAATTCATAGCAAAGGCCTGGGGTATGATTAGTTTTAGAGAGATGGAGAGAAGCTTTAGCAGAGCCTCACTCAAGAATGGATAGGTGCAGGGACTCCCAGTCAGGTAAGACCCAAAAAACACCCTGTGTAACCGTGACAGAACATCTTTCTGACAAACTAAAGGACTCTTCTAAACACTTACTTTGAAGTTGTCACGAGATAGAATCCCTGAGTAAAGAAAATTACTTTTTACTACAACTATAACCTTTAATCAGTGCTGTGCTACGTATCTCATTTTGCTAGGATTGAGTAATGTGTTCTGATTTGACACTATATTATACAGGTAGTGTTTCCAACTCCACAAGAGGAAATGAAAAGTCTAAACTGTGTTGAAGAGGATTGAACTGCTGACTTCACACCTGGAAACTCCAGTTGGTTATGAGGTGCATCACTTCTTTAAACTACTTTCTTCTACTAAGAACTTTATAAACTGTATTTACTTATTTTTTTTCTTTTTCTGTTTGTCAGGTAACATCTAAGGACATATTCCCAAACAGGCAAGCTATGTGTTATATGTTCAAGAAAAACTCACTTATATAACTAAGAGACTTTTTTTTCTCACAGGATGAGTTAACTTTACTTTAGCATCACTAATGTTTAAATGCATCATTATCATCAAATATATTTACAAAATAATATCGGAATATTGAACTCTGCTTCATTCAACGTTCTCAGATGAGACTAAATGACACAATATTGAACAAAATCTCATTTTTGTAGTCATTTTTGAAGAAGAAATGTCCAAATTATCTGATTCCAGTATCTCAAATGTGAATATTGTCTGGTTTATTTAGTCTTCCATTATTGTAAACTAAATATCTTTGAGTTGTGGTAAAAAAAGTACATTTTAGGGTGTCAACTTAAGCTTTGTGAAACCATTCGCTGATATTTTATGGGCCAAACAACTCATCCATTAATTGAGAAAATAATCGACAAACTAACCGATAATGAAAATAATCACTTTGTAGCCCCAGTTATGTGTGTCTTCATTGAATCTTTCTTGTTAATATTATTTCCAGTGTATTGCAGAGTTTCCTGCTTTAAGCATGTAATCTGCATACAGCTAGTGATTTTACAAATATGATGTAAATAATGAAAACACTGATGCTTCTCTGCATCATGCAACTTATCTCTTTTTCCAGACTGAATCACAACATGCCCATCTTGTGTTTATAGTTTAACATGGGGGCTGAGCTGAGAGCAGGACTTCTGCCTCAGTAGAAAAGCCTTGCATGGTCTGCAGAGGCTCCTGCAGAGGGAACAGGACCATGAGTGCGATGATATACTAGGAGTCCTGATCTGTGTTTACTGGCTGACTGATGGACTGTCATATTGGTTTGTATCCAGAATCTTCATTGTGGCAAAATCCATTGTTCACTGCATTATCCATATAACACACAACAACACATATGGCTCAACCTGAAGTGTGCCATCTGTTCCTCCCACAGGCAGGAGAGCTTCATCCAGTTGGACAACGATTTGTCTCAGCTCTCCAGGATTTGCCTGATAGCAATAGATGGCTACCATATCAGGATTAAACCTACTCTACAGCTGCGAATAGACTATATGAACTTCTTTTTTTTTTAAATGAACATGCAGGCAATCCTCGATTCTAGTGGAAGATTCCTTGATATCTTTGTTCATGACAACAGCAACAATGAAGAACAGTATTTTTTACAGGGCAAGATGGTCCTAGTTTGGATGCACCAATCTGCCTAATCACACTTTACAAGGAGCTTCTTAATGGACACAGGATAAAGGGGCACTTCAATTATTATAATTCCAGAGGGCACATTGTAATCAAAAGGGCTTTTCGGAATATTGAAGACCAGATGGAGATCTACCCTTTTCACAGCCTTGGAGGGCAAACATTTGCACCTCTGGTTATTGTGACCTGTATATTTGTCTGGATAATGGGGACATGCTGGAGCCAGATGCAGATATTTCACAGGATATCCTTAACTGCCAACCTCCCCACGAGCCCCTAGCAGATAACAAGAGCCCTGGGACTGCTACAAGGACGAACTGGCTGGCTTGGTCTCAGGCCATATGCAGCCCTCATAGCTCATAGATGCTGTGATTGAGAAAGGGATAAGTGTGTATATAGTATGTAATTTAGCAATGTTGAAATCATTTATTTTCCAATTTTTCCTTGATGCACACAGATGCTGCTTCTAGCTTATCTCATGGATGTATGTTTTTTTCCCCCAAAAATAATACTTATTTTTCCCATTAAATCTTTCCATACTGGAATATTTGTCTTTGTGTGATACAAGGTAATTGCATATTACAGATATTGCACATTACAGCCAAGTCAATATGAATTTAACTGTTTGGCATTTTATCAATGAGGTTCTCAAAAACACCTAAGAAATGCTCTGTCTTTGCCTCACTCTCGTTCGTTATGGCACTTCTGCTCCTCACCACTACCCTCTACTAAAAAATCCACTATGGGATTTAGCCATGGGAGAGCCTTGAGGTACAGGTTGCCTGAGGCACAAGGGCTGGACTATGTGGGCTCAACAGTCAACTGAAAAAAAACAAAAACAAATGAGAAGGAATTATATAGCGGAACTGGGTGATATGGCCACTGGTTACAATACATAATAACTATGTTCAAATCACTGCATTGTCAATTACAACATCACATTAAATAACCAAATATCCATTCTCATATCAAATGATCAATACTCAATAAAACAAGTACTATGGCGTTACTTGGTAAATGTGTTCAAACTTTACCAAAGGGATTGTTGATGGATCAGCATCACGACCAAGAGATGTGAGCATAACAGGAGGATCCATTGAAGGCCTGGCATTCAACACTTCATTCATGTCTACACAAAAAAACTGCTAGTTGGCAGCTGTTACTTCACCGCCATCTGCTCCAAATCCTGTTTTGGGAGTTTTCAGGTACTGCCATAAACACCTACACACACACACACAGAGTAATAACTCAATATTACAAAAAAAGTAGACCCTGAGTAATTGTGATGTAAAATAGGTTAAATACTGCATGATGCATCTTAGGACCACATTTCTCTGACTACCTTATATTTTTCCTTAATGCTTTCCCGCTTTTTAAAGACCTGCTAAGGATTATTTTTGTCTTAAGGCCAAGTTCATAAATCAATGTCCTGCATAATAACAAAAAATGAAGAGTAATGATTATGGAATGAAAAAAGCAAGGACAAAGCACAGATGCGGTCAAGTGAAATTAAACAGTGGTTTGATAGCATTTTTTGATTTCTGGAGACACCCAGTCATTATCTCCTTGGAACTAAATCAGCTGTCTGGTTTGCTGAGGAGTCCCTGCTGTGATGGAAGATAAGGATATCAGTGTAGCATTTTTCAGATTTTTAAAAAAGAACAATATTAGTGTTTTCCCAGTTTGCCTCTTTACTATATGAGATAATGGCATCATAACAATGATTGTTGCAGTGGAATAAACAAGTCATCAAATAAAAATGATGTTATTTATTGGATACTCCCCTTTGCTCCCTGCCTGTCTGGGACAATGATTGGCCTGAAGTCACATGACCATGTACCCAACCCACCTTGGTGGATTACCCATTGGTTGATGCACATCTGGATGCACATCATTTGTCATTTTTGGTATATTTTCTTTTTCCCAAACAATGTTAAACAGTGTTATAACATTAGGTATTTAGCTAGACACATGAGCACTAACCACACATACACACCCAACTAGCATTTTTTTTGTTATGTTTGATGTGAAGAAAAGGGCTATAATTCACTGAAATGATATTAAACTAAGATGATCCTAATTTTTAAACCTTTATTAATGAAGAAAACACTTTTTGTGACATTTGTGGTTTTCTTTTTGCCCGTTTTTTACACAGTTCTATGTACAGTACAATGCTCATGCATGTGGTTTCTGTGGTTTCTGTCATCAGTGTAGCAGCTTCAGATTCAGTTGTGCCACATCAATTCAGCTGTTAAACAGTGTAGTTCAAAGTGTCTTAAGTTCTATATAAATTATGAAATGATGTCAATCACTGCATCAAATACGGTATGTAGGAGTATTTGTCCTGTCACTCGACTCTTGGTTTGACAACACAGCTCGTGCTTTAGTTTAGCAGCTGTCAGCTGCTCATGCTGGTGTGAAAACACATGGCAAATGCGCTTTATCTGCTCTACCTGAGGCTGAACTACACTGTAGGACTTAAGCTCTGTCACAAAGTGTTGCACATATTCACACACTGGTACCTGTCGAGAACCATGTAAAGTGAATTCAGACATTTTCTTCTAAACACATTAAATAGGTCATAAATTTATTTCTAAAAAAGGTGTAAAAAGCATTTCAACCATTTAGATTTGAATTGTGGAGCTAGGCTTCACAAACTGTGTTTCAAGATTTCTGTGTTCAGGATTTAGTGGGCGGGTCTGAAAATCACTGCCGCGTCAGCATAAACCTGCCCCTGCTGCTGTAGAGGTATTAATACATTCAGCACACACTACTACTACTACAGTTAGCCAGTTAGCTGAGTTAGCCGCCGAGCTAGCAGCTGAGTTAGCAGCAGAAAGCTCTCAGACCTAGCGTCCATGTTTCTGGTGACTTTGATTGACAGGTGACACTTGGTATGGGGCGGGGTTTCCCACAGCATTTGGCAGCAGAGAAAAAGGCTGAGTTTCACACAACTTTGAAGCCTAATTTCATATATTTGGCGATTTTTTTAATCATTCAAATTTGGCAGGGTGGTTAACAACACACTTTTCTGTGGTATGTCAAACTCAGAACACATATTTATTCTTACTTTAAATAGACTTTAAGCTACAGATGGAAATCAAGAACCGTTCCAGTTGATAACCTGTTCCATATCCAATGTCCAATCCGAAGAATGGTATGTCTCTGACCTTATCAGTTCCTCTTATCAATGTTCAGACATATGATGTTGACAGAATAAAAAAGGTAGAAGTCATCTGTGAGGGCAGAGCAGACTCCAGACGATCTACAGCGTGCACATGCTAGAGTTGTGTACAGCAATCTTGTAATTGATGTTTTAAAAAGCCATTTTTTATTTAGTAAATGAATAATTAATTATCTTTGCGAGACAAAAATGAAATACACTGTGAACTTTTTACACCGTCACTCAGAGAGTAATGTTAGCAGAGCAGAGCAGCAATCAGCAGTAGTAAACAAACACAGCACAGCAGAGAGGCTGAGTTAATAACACAGCAGAACAGAGCATTCCTCCTCTTTTGACTTATCATAAATTCTTACTAATTTCCTGAGTTGGTTTCAACAATTTGTTTATTTTTTTATGTATTGTTTGTCCGTGAGGGAAGAGAGGTATTCCCTATTTTCAAGGAATTCAAGCAATCCAGGTTTAAGTGTTTTCTCCACTGCTGCTTGTCTAATTTGAACAATAATCAAATGTGAAAACCTGCCTGTGCACTAATATGTGATTTTCAGTTGGGTGACTGCGAGGTAATTATAATGAACAATGTGTTGGTATTTTTTCATACAGTGCACCGGTGATGTGAATCCAGATAAAAGCTATTATTCTCTATGGATTTACTAGATGAATAAGTAAAGGAGGAGATAAAGATACAAGAGAGAGAAGCAAGCAACACAATACAGAGAAAGGTTTGAGCTCTGACACAAGTGAGATGTGGAAAGTAGAAAATGACACAGACACACACACACACACACACACACACACACACACACACACACACACACACACCATTACTTAATTATTCAAACAGCAGCATCTTTGCCAACCATGCAACTAAAAAGTGGGATATACAGCAGGTAAAATAAGTATTGAACACATCACCATTGTTCTCAGTAAATATATTTCTAACGGTGCTATTGACATGAAATTTTCACCAGACATCGATAACAACCCATGCAATCCACACATGCACAGAAATCAAACCATAGGTGTCCAATAATTAAGTTATGTGTAATAATGTGAAATGACACAGGGAAAAAGTATTGAACACATGAAGAAAGGGAGGTGCATTTCACCATAAACCAGCCATGACCAGGTGCTCCTCACAAGATTTCCACAGGAGTGAAAATAATTATCAGAAGAGTTGTCCAAGAGCCAAGGACTATTTGTGGAGACCTTCCGAAAGACCTGGAATTAGCAGGTACAGTTGTTTAAAAGAAAACAATAAGTAATGCACTCAACCACCATGGCCTGTATGCACGCTTACCATGCAACATTCAATTGCTGAAGAAAAAGCATGTTGAAGCACATTTAAAGTTTGCTGCACAACATTTAGACAAGCCTGTGAAATACTGGGAGAATATAGTTTGGTCAGATGGGACCAAAATTGAACTCGTTGGATGCCATAATACACACCATGTTTAGAGGTCAAATGGGACTGCACATCACCCCAAAAACACCATACCAACAGTGAATTTTGAAGGTGGGAACATCATGGTGTGGGGCTGTTTTTCAGCATACGACACTGGCAAACTTCATATAATTGAAGGAAGGATGAATGGAAAAGGGTACTGAGACATTCTTGATAAAAATCAAGATGATCAGGATGATGAAGATGAAACAAGCGTGGACATTTCAGCAAGACAATGACACCAAACACACAGCCGAGGAAACTCTCAATTGGTTTCAGAGAAAGAAAATAAAGTTGCTACAATGGCACAGCCAATCACCTGACTTGAATCCAATAGAAAATTTATGGAATGAATTAAAGATCAGAGTTCATAGAAGAGGCCCATGGAACCTTCCAGATTTGAAGACTGTTTGTGTGGAACAATGGGCCAAAATCACACCTGAGCAATGCATGAGACTAGTTTCTCCATACAAGAGGTGCCTTGAAGCTGTCATGACCAACAAAGGCTTTTGTAGGAAGTATTAAATAAATTTCACTAAGCGCGTTCAATATTTTTTCCCTGTGTCATTCCATTTTATTACACATAACTTAATTTCTGAACTTATTTATTTTGGTTTCTTTGTATGTGTGGATTACTTGAGTTGTTACTGACATCTGGTGACAATTTCATGTCAATAGCACCTTTGGAAATATATTTACTGAGAAAAAGGGTGATGTGTTCAATACTTATACAAATAAATCCATAGATATACATTTACTGAATTGTTATTATAAATAATGATGTCCGATACCGGATCGGCTCATTATCAAACCAATATCTGATATCAGTATTAGTGCATCTCTACACTCAACAAGAAATCTGTCACTAAGAAAACACTGACGACAGGGAAGCATTACAATGTGTGTCACAATTGCCTCTGAAGTAGAATTTATTTATTTATTTTGCATAAGCCTAGATCCCATTACAAAAGAAAGAATGACAATCCTTTCTTGCATGAATAGTGTTAGCTTACAGTAAATGTCACCGAAATTAATCAAAAATGCTACAATATTCTTCAGTGGACTTTGTTTGTTAGTTACTTTTGGCATCTTTGAGTCAAGTATTTCCAAGTACATAAAATGAAACTCCAGTAATGATATACATATTCAATACATATATAAGCATGTATACTATACTATGCATGTATAGGATGGCTACAGATATAGAAACATAAAAGTACTAGTCATCCCTATCTTCTGCATGTTGCCACACGCTCTCATTGACATCACACTTTGGAAGACATCTGAAAGAATGTATTACATCCAGACATTTAGAGAGACATGTGATCAGGGCCGTTTCAAGGAATTTGGGGGCCCCAAGCAAAATGGACTTGGAGGCCCCCCCCACCACCACCGCCCGCCGACGCTGACACCCCTGGACCACAGCAAAAAAACCTACGCCTCACCATCCCACCCCACCCGCCCAAAGCCTACAGGAACCACAGCATAGACACACTGTTGAAGTTCAACCACACATTATATCAATAAAATATTTCATATAAAATCCAACATAGATAAAAGTACACACACACATATAAGATTAACCTTTAAAAAATATGCAAAATATCTACATCTGCTGTTTGCGAGCCTTGGCTTCAGCAAAGGCAACCACAATGTCCTCCATGTCCAAAGACCGGCGAACATCACGCTCAATTGACGTAAGGGCCAATCCTGTGAGCCTCTTTTGGCTCATGGTGGACCTCATGTATGTCTTTATCAGCTTCAAAGCTGAAACGCTCTACTCACCTGAGGCCACAGTCACAGGGAGAGTCAGGAGTAGCTGCAAGGCAATGCTTAAATTACTGTAAAGATCCTGCAACTTTTCACTGTATATGTAGTTCAGCATGTCAAATGGGTAGGTGGCTACATGGTCTGGGAAGCCGAGTTAGCTGCCGAGTTAGCAACCGAGTTAGCCGCCGAGCTAGCAGCCGAATTAGTAGCCGAGTTAGCCGCCGAGCTAACAGCGGAGTTAGCCGCTGAGCTAGCAACTGTGGGGGGCCCCCTTTCCTGCATCGACCATCACAGCATTTAAAGGGACGCGCACACAGTTTGTCGTTGCATTCAATTCATAACAGCCGTTGTCTGGGGGCCCCCAGCCAGCTCGGGGCCCAAGGCAATTGCTTGGTTTGCCTGTCCTGTTGCGACGGGCCTGCATGTGATCATGAGGCTGGTGGTCATAAACATTCTGCCTCCATCTGTGGGATTGAGAGATGGAGTGAGGTGGAAGGAGAAGTGACAGCATGCTGGTACGCACTGTGTGACTGGAGGAGAATGTTGAAACACCACATTGTTATACCTTTCCTCATCTGCCACACTGAGAAAAAAATGTGTACACTAGTCCCTGACATAATGAATTACATGTTAAACCAAAATATTTCATTCATGTTAGATTGTTTAAAAGAATCAAGTTGATTTAACTTTTTTTCTTTTTTTTTTTTTACAGCTATCCCAATTCCATTTTATTGTGTAATGTTAAAGTTCAGGATACATGATTTTCAAATGAAGGAATCAAGGAAGGAAGGAAAGTAAGTGTAAAGTAAGAATAAATATGTGTTCTGAGTTTGACATACCACAGAAAAGTGTGTTGTTAACCACCCTGCTAAATTTGAATGATTAAAAAAATCGCCAAATATATGAAATTAGGCTTCAAAGTTGTGTAAAAAGCAGCCGCTTTCTCTGCTCCCAAATGCTGTGGGAGTGCCCGCCGAGTTCGCCGAAACCCCGCCCCCTACCAAGTGTCACCTGTCAATCAAAGTCACCACCTCTACCAGAAACATGCAGGCTAGGTCTGAGAGCTTTCTGCTGCTAACTAAGCTGTTAGGCTAACTGGCTAACTGTATACTGTAGTAGTAGTAGTAGTGTGTGCTGCAGCAGGGGCGGGTTTATGCTAACGCGGCAGTGATTTTCAGGGTTAGGGTAGTGCTGAATGTATTTACACCTCTACAGCAGCAGGGGCGGGTTTATGCCAATCACCTCCGCGTTACGTAACGCAGCTGTGATTTTTCAGACCCGCCCACTAAATCCTGAACACAGAAATCTTGAAACACAGTTTGTGAAGCCTAGCTCCACAATTCAAATCTAAATGTTTGAAATGCTTTTTACACCTTTTTTAGTAATACATTTATGACCTATTTAATGTGTTTAGAAGAAAATGTCTGAATTCACTTTACACTGTCTTCAAAGACTGCAATGAGATTTAGAAAGAGGCAAAGTATAATTTACCGTAACTTTGTGCTACACTAAGTTTTTAAATATAACTGTTTTGGCATGGTCTGTATGCTGGTGGTTGAGTTTGAGTATGACTTTGAAAGATAGAAGTCACTGAATACATTTTGTGTCAGATCAATGAAATTGCTGTTGGCTGGCTTTGTGAAGAGGTTTAAAACGTGAATTTATTATTGAGAAATGTGTCTCAAACAGCACTGAATCCTACATTCCCCATAATGCAACATAATAGTCTTTCATTAGGATAGTCAATGTGAGATTATTATTTAGCATGCAAACACTGTACTGTATGTATAGACGATGCAGACTGATGACTTTGGATGAAAAATGCATCACGATTATGTTTGTGCAATCACTTTTCATGATCCACTGGGGCTGATCAATAACACTAATTAGATCTGATTACATATTAACAGTATGCAATTAGTGAGGCTTTGCCTGAATACACACTGCTGGCATCTGAGGTTTTGCACTGACACAATATCATCTCTCATATATCTATCTAGTGTGGTATATGATATGGTACACCAAGCAAGAATCACATGATGACATCACTGATGTAACATCTGTAATGAGATGGCTTCTGTGCTCTTCCTTGTGCAGAGGGTAGGAAGAATTGTACATAAATATACATATATATTTATTATATTTAATATATTACAGTTGTTTATTGCTGTTTTTACTCTTTGCAGCCTTTTCTAAACACATCATGGTAACCAGAGGAGTGAGCTGCATCTGTGCCACTCTGTCAAGTCTGTGTTTAGGTTTGCATGTGTTTTGTGTCCACTTCCTGTTTTATTTTGTAGTCACACTGTACTGTAGATCTTGTGTATTTTCGGCGGGGAGTTCCGGTCCTCTGAAATGAGGCCAACGCGGGAAGTAACTTAGAACTGCATTCTATCGAAAGGCCACCAGGGGGCGACCGTTTGGGTGTCAAAAGGACTTCTGTCTCTATACAAGTCAATGGAGAATTCACCAACTTCTCACTTGATTTCTAACCTCAGTAAACCTTTTTGAAAATGTGTTTATGGTCTCAATCGCTAGTTTAAAGCCTTCTTCAATGCAGTATGATGTTCATTTGTGAAATTTTGACTTTCCTGATTTTATATTTGACGATAAAGCAGGGTATGCATTAGGGCGTGGCTACGTCCTGATCGATAGGTTGATTGCCCAATGTCCTCGAGATACAGCCCTTGCATCCTCCCCGCTCCATCCATGGCTCCATTTCTTCTATACAGTCTATGGTATTTTCTCAAGAGTTACTTCCGGTTATTTGTTTCCTGCCAGTTTTTCCTACACACCTGTGCCATGTTTGTAATTATTCTCAGCAGTCTGCCAGGTTGTTGTCCTGACAGTTGCCCTTGTGTGTTCATGCACATCCAGTTGGTCTG
This sequence comes from Scomber japonicus, assembly GCF_027409825.1. NCBI lineage: Eukaryota > Metazoa > Chordata > Actinopteri > Scombriformes > Scombridae > Scomber > Scomber japonicus. The sequence goes on from NC_070594.1 coordinate 28,098,038, forward strand.
TCTTCATGTTTGCTCGCCTGTTTTTTGTCTCTGCCTGGATGAATAGACTTTGGTTTTTGTGCTTTTTTCCGCTGAATGACACCTTCATATGTATGACCTCTGAGCTCCCAAGGGAAGATTTTTATTATAACAAACTATTCTTGGTGTCCTGAGTTTCAATTTTGTCCAAAGAAAATCCACAAAAAAACATTAGACTTTGGACACACAAACAATTGTGTACATCTCAAAGTCATTGTTGGTTTGGCTCTGCACATGAAGAATAGAGAACATTGCCACCAAATTCTTTTGTGGTTTACAGCAAGTTTCTTTATTTCTACGTACTAAAAATGTTCATAAAAGTTGTCATGGCAGCAGCAATATGTCTTCTACCCACCTTTGTTTTGAATGCTGCATCACTGGACAACTCCTCATTATATTGGATGAGTAAACAGAACAGGACGTCCTTCCTCTGCCACTCCAAGAAGTAGTCTGATGTTTATGTAACGTTGACACTGAGGACAGGAATCCCATCTCAGTCTATCAATCAATGTTCAATTTTTAACTTTATTTTTAAACCAAGATAACAATCTCTTCCTCACACTAACTCTTATCTTATGTTAACCATATAACATCAATATTGTAGTTGCAGTATAATAATGCAGGAATAAAACTAAATGAAAACATTTGGACTGGAAATATTCCAGGATTTTGTAGAAATGTTCATTATTAGTGTTATTCTCATTAGGTAGAATGGAGTAGGTGGGTTTAAATGTAGGAGACTGCAGACTGAGAGTGAGGTATAAGAATAACTTATTTATTCTAGGCTTGTGTTGGCAGAACAGAATAAGGCAAGGGGAGGCTTATGTATTTGTATAGCACATTCCAACAACAAGGCAATTCAAAGTGCTTTACATAAAACATCAAATACATCAGGACAGAATGTAAAAGCAACACATTGTGAAATATTTAAACATGATTAAAAGTGTTGAATTGGAATGAAGCTAAAACAGAGGAAGACAGATAGCAGGAGAGTAAAAAGTTAAGATCTAAGATATTAACCCTAAAATTTAGATTTAATAAAAAAAAACAATTAAAAAAAAGCAATTAAACTTCCGCATTACATTGCCAGACTGGGATAGAATCATGACACTCAGTGCTGTTAAATGCAAAATGTACCAGTCACATGTTCCAATTGTACTCTATCTATCTACAAACATGTGGCAAATTAAAGGAAAAAACAGCATAAAATGTCTTCTAATAATGTCACTGTTAGTGTCTTTTTGGTTTGGATGAGCAAACACTTCATTCCAACATACCTTATCCCATCTTTGAAACACAGTGGTAACAGTATCATACTGTAGTTTGGGCCTGATTTGCTGCCTCTGGACCAGGACAGCTTGAAATCATCGATGCAGCTATGATTTCTGAGTTTCACCAGCTAATTCTACAGGAAAGAAGGTAAGATAAATAAGATAACAATCATAAACGCACAAGTCACTCTACGAAAGAATAGTCAGAGCAGAAGAGAGAGTCCTGATCTTAATCCTATAGATATACTGTGGAAGGACCTGAAGCAGCCAGTTCATGCCAAGAAACCAACCCCAGTTTAGGCTGTTCTGTAAGGAGGAATGGGAAAATTCATCAAAGCTGATGTGCAGGACTGATAATATACCAGTTTATAGGAATATTACCCTATCACCAAACCTGTTCTACTGACTGGCTTTTGCTTCATGTTCCACGAGTTCAGTCTGAACTTGGAAAAACTGCTTTTGGCTTTATTTTATTTTTTAATAAAATAAAAATTAAACACTCTTATAAGATAAAAAAAAGATCTTAAACATCCCAACATCTACTTATAATTGCTTTGTATAATTGTATTTTTTTATGTATTTATTATTGCTATCATTTTTAATTTATTCTTTTTCTCTTTGATTTTATTTTTCATTTTTATGTTATGTTATGTTTCATTTCCTCTCTTCTGCCTTTGTAATTGTCTCAATGTCATTGTGAATGAGGGTCGCCTTCAATGATCTCTGGAGTATCAATAAAGGTTTACTACTACTGCTACTGCTACTACTACTATTACTACTACTGCTACTACTACTACTACTGCTACTACTACTACTACTGCTATTACTACTACTACTGCTATTACTACTACTACTACTAATACTATTACTGCTACTACTACTGCTACTACTACAACTACTACGACTACTGCTATTACTACTACTACTACTAATACTATTACTGCTACTATTACTACTGCTACTGCTACTACTACTACTACTTCTACTACTACAACTACTACTACTACTACTATTACTGCTACTACTACTTCTACTACTACAACTACTACTACTACTGCTATTACTACTACAACTACTACTAATACTATTACTGCTACTATTACTACTGCTACTGCTACTACTACTACTGCTACTAATACTACTACTACTACTTCTACTACTACAACTACTACTACCAGTTACTGTAAACATTTGGTTGAAGTTATTTCTGCAAACAGGGGGGTCACACCAGTTACTGAAAGCAAGAATTTTCATACTTTTACCTCACATTGTAAATATGTAAGATTGGATCATTTTCCTCAATAAATAAATGGGCACATTAAAATAAAATTGGGTTCCATTTATCTAGTTGATCATGTTTTAAATCATAGCTATTCATGCAGAAATAAAGCAAATTCTAAAGGGTTCGCAAACCTTCAAGCACCACTTTATTTCAACTCAATTCACCTCACATTTCCTCTCCTTTAAACGACACAGCAACATATAAAATTGCTGCTTTTTTCTTTCAAGACAGTTTAAGGTGGATGATGTGCTACAGTCTCACCTCACACAGTGCAATACTGCGTAGTTACTATGATGAGTTCTGACACTGTGTACTAACCCAGTGAACTCTGTTGTCATTTTCACATCGCTGTTAAATGAAAGCCTGTGTCATTATCCTGCACTGAAAGCAATAATATAGCAAGAAACAGCTAACACTCACAGTAATGGTGGCTTTTTTTATTCCAGTGAGGCAACAATAGAAAGACCACTGCATTCAAATGACAGCTGTTTTGATTCGTAGGCTTGACATAACTGAGCTTTTGCTGTTCTCCTCTCTGGTATTTTACACAACCATTTTCTGCTTAATAGGCTGCTGTGACATTTTCAAAAAGCACAAACAAGAAACAGTTGTTTTACAGTAATCATATTCATTACCTACAACACAGAGCCTGTTAATCACCTGTTCAAATCTTTGAGTCAACTGGCATTTAGTATTTAACACATGAAGTATTTTTAAGGTCACACTACAAATGAGTACATTTAATACACTACAAATGTTATAAATGTATTCTTTTTTTTAATTAAAGGAAGAAAGAAAGGAAAAGTACGTTTTTGACCAAGTTTTTTGAATGCATGAGTAATCAGAAATCTGAAGGAGAATGTAGACAAAAGCTAGGAGTGGGATTTTTAAAAAGCCCTCACAAAAACTTTACAGGATAATAAAAAGACTTTTCAATTACAAAACTCTGTAGGTCAGCAGGCTTTTTGTTTTTTTTTGTTCCTTCTTTTTTGCTCCTGCTGCATCTCAACCTGCAAAAGCCAATAAGCCCTATCTCCTGATCTCTTTGACTGACGTCAGCACGCAGCTAGATTATCTGGCATTATGCATGTTTATGAAAGAGCGAATGAGAAAATGATTGGCTGTGCACTTTAACCGGAAAAAGACGCAGCTATTTCATTTTCTAATCTAATCTTGGGAACTGTTGGTAAACCTTCAGCAGTTTCCAAGCTGAAAACTGTGCATGCATGTTTCCCTCCTTACATATAATCCTTATATCATAGGATGTAATATGTATCAGCAGATTGTAATAATATGTTTAGTATGTTTATTGATTGATTGACTCTCAGATACACGACTTAGTTAACATTTAAATTAACTTTTTTTTCTTTATTCAGGTAAATATTGTAGTAATAATTTAGAAAATTACATATAATATCCTATACAGTACTGTGCAAAAGTCTTAGGCCACCACTACCACGCAAACAGAAATGAGAGGAAGTATGTACACAAAATGTAACATTAATTATTAAATGTCATTATTAATTAAGGTTTCATTCCATTTAGGTTTAAGAGAGCCAGGTTCCTGCTATCGCTCAAGTGTAAGGGGAGGTCACACTAAATACCTGCCACTTTAGCCAATAGAAGCTGTTTTTTAATACAGCATACACATCTCCTGTATTTTCTGGTTGTATTCTAATAAAGACTCTGAGAAATAATTCTATATGATCATTATATCTAATATTAGTTTAAGACTTTTGCACAGTACTGTATATTTATAAATAGTATTAGGGCTGGCAAATGATGCATATTTTAAATTTGTGATTAACCACAGTTTTTATCACATGTTTAAAATTACATTTTTTGCATGTCACAACAGTTTTTAAGTCTATATTAACAATGTAAAGCGATTCTTACCAGTGTGTCTTGATTGGGAATCAAATGAATGCAAAGAAAGTTACTTTATGAACTTGACTTTTAGATTTATTTCAAATGAAAAGAAGCTGATGATGAGGTCATCCACTGCAACAAGGTTATTTGACCCAAATGGTGACATTATAAAAAGAAGATAGATAGAAAACCAATCTTTTTTTGGTTTTGTTTTTTCTATTGGTGTGTGTGTGTACCCCATGCCGCCCCCAGCAAGATACCATCCTGGGCCACTGTCGATATCGCCCATATCTAAGGGTGTACACCAGGCCCAGTTGCCTTGTACCATGTCCAAGCACGATTGTCCCCCTACTGGCCTGTGCTCACATTGCATATAACGATCTGGGCCTGAGCTACGTCATCACAGTGTGATTTCTCTTTATGTTGAAGAAAGTGCCCTCACACATGCTTTATATAGAGCCTTATCAATTATGCAGCGATTTAATGGGACAGTCACATCATTGGCGCACGGTTAGAGATCACACACTCTGCTCCAGTCCAACTAAACCAGAGTGTACAGAGCAATCACACTAGTCAAACAAACCGGATTTTAAGGGTCGGGCACTCTATGGATCGTCTAGTGTGAATCCGCCACCGCTCACACTGCATAGTCCTTTTACTGCAACATACATCTCCACACCCTGTTGATCATGGCAGTGCACTTCAACCATCTCAGAAACTAAGAGCTCATTGTCTCATAATCTGCCCATGGGCTCCTCCTCCCTTATGAAAGCTCTGTACATGGTTTAATCCATGCATTGTGATCTAGCCACATATACCAGCCCAAAAAAGTAGAACCCAGAAACAGGTACGGCTCCAAAACTGTGACTCTTTCAACTCCAAAACATCTCTTCAGATGAGGTCAGCTCATACTTTGACTTACAGCATATTGTTACAGCCTCCATGTCCTTGTTTGGACTCTGAGAGCTAATAGAATTCCTCCTATTATTCTGGAAATCAGCACCTTTACTATCAGAGCTCTGCAGCCCGTCAGCATGTTCCACCTGGGTTCACCGTCAATTGAATGAACTTTAAACAGCCCTGAATCTCCAAACTCTCACCCTTCCGACTGTGAAGATGAAGAGGCAATCACAGCTGGGCTGACAAGAGGAAGCTTCATAAAGCCAAAGAAATGTGAGGTGATCAAATGTAACCTTTTCAACACTGCAAATAACAGGAACATCCTTGTCTCTATTTTCTGCTGACTCACTCCATATCAACCTGTCACCCGCTGAGATGGCTGTTTCTTTCCATCATAGCTACCAGATGAAATAATACCAAGAGAGCAGCAAATAACACACACAAATGAGAAACATGCCCAGGCGTGTTTTTGGCCATCTTCTCTCATTCATCCGTCTTAAAGAACAGATCCATTTCCAGAGATGCAACTATAGTAGGAATTAGTAAATGATTTCAACCACATCAAGCAGTCACTGAGCAACATTATTATTAATTCAGAGTCATGTTTCTGTCCATGTGGTCAATATTCACTCTATTTTTGCTCTTTTTTTTGCTGTGTACCAACTCCTGAGGGAAATATCTGGCTTTCCAGCTGCTAAATGCTCCACTATATTCGCTATCTAGTCTACAGCTAACTGTGTATTTGCTGTTTGGTAGCTGAGCAGATAGTATACAGCGTGGTTTTCTGAAAATAGCTTCTTTTCCATCCAAATGTAATGCACATTTTAACTTATATAGATAAAGTTACTTGTTTTCAACCATTGAAATAATGTGAATATTAGTTGGTTCACTGAGACGAACAGTTTGGTGGTGTTATTTCATATAGTCTGCTTCTATTTAACCACTACACAATGATACTGTCTGTCCCTGTGTTGAGTCTGGAGGACCCAATACACAGACTAGACCAAGATCTTTTTTCAATGCATGTTATATTCGAGCTCAGGTCATCTCTATACATGCATAAGGTGAAGACAACCAACACACTGAAAAGTGGCAGCAGTTACATAAGGGTGATTTTCCCAAACTATGATCTGGGGCTCCTTGGGTATTTTTGTCCTATCAGTCAAGTTTAGAGACCTTTGACTTTGGGCTTTTCTCTCTCTCCCCAAGATACTATACTGTGTATGGAAAACATAATAATGCAGAAGTAGAAAGCACAACACAATGATATTATTAACCCTTTCACTACAGTGGACAGTTATTCAAAAGCTGTTTTCTTATATATGCATGGACTTTGATGGCATGGTTGCACTTCAGCCACCACAGTGGACATCCTCAGTGTGATCCCATACATTACCACTTCATCTTCATCTGCAGAAACTTTTTTGGTTGGAAATCAATTCATTTATGTTATTATAATGTCATTTGCAGTTTTTGTAATCAAAACAATATTTTGAACAGATGAGTTCCACTATCTGAGTAACAATTTTATATTTTGTAGGGTTAGAAGCATTAGAAATGCATGCTATTGTATAATTTTCACATATAATTTTATTCATATCATTTGTTTTTTTTTGTTTTTTTAAAGACAAACATATGCTGCCCACCTGAGTGTAAATGTGAAAAACTCCTTGAAAAAATAAATAGTGTTTTAAAAGGCATTTTGTTCATGCCTAAAGAGAAATAAAAACACTGCCGACTGAGGTTATCATAATTCATGCATGAAAGGGTGAAAATAATAGCTAACAGTGGGAAACCATGTGGAAAATATGATGGAAAGATGACATTCCTGTTTGTTTCATGTGTTAAATTGTTAACAGAGCTCCACTCAGATGTTTTTGTGTCTTAGATTGAGTGATGTTTAAGTGACACGTTTCATGCATGTATGCATTGCAATTTCTAACGTGTTTTTTTTTTTCACTACACCAACTTTTTCACCTCAGCTAAATGTTAAACCTATTTAAAGTTTTCTCTCAGGTTTCTTTTTATGTGCAAATTGAATTGTACAAATAAATTTAGTGTTATTTCATACACTGTTATTATTGTATTGACTATGGAGGCTGTAAAGTAGGCACACGAACCGCTTGGTTAATGTCATAGAAAGGCTGTTGTCATGGATAAAAGAAACCAGTGCTGCAACTAATAATTGTCTTCATCACTCATTAATGTGCTGCTGAATATTTTAGGCTGTTTTGTCCATGAAATGTCATCAAATGCCTTTTATCATTTCCCACAGACTGAGCTGACATCTTCATATGTCTTGTTTTATCAGACCAAAGATATTCAGTTTATTATCACAGAAGACAAAAAAACACAGAATGATCACATTAGAGAAGCTGCAACCAGCACATGCGTGGCACTGCTGTTTAAAGAAATTAATAAAATAGATTATTTGAAACTGTAAAAGAAGCAAATGCTGAGTGTTAGGAAAGAGGACACAAACAGAGGTCTCCTGTCTTCAAATCACCTGCTTTGTTGAGCCATCCATCGTTCTCCCTGACAGGTTCTGTGCTGGAAATAACAATGTCACACTGCACTACTTACACCTTTGTTCCTGACAGACAACCTTCACAACACCCACGAGAATTCCTTTCTCAGGCGAGTCCATGAATTTCATCAGCACAATACAAAGTTTCCCCAAAGCAGACTCACAATACCTTGAAGGTAACACTTCTTCTTCTTTCTTTTTTAACAAGTATAACAGTCAATCTGAGGAGTATAGGAACATAAAGTTTTCAGAAGGAGACAGTCACAGGCAGAATCTAATAGTCTTATTTTAGGGTGTGCTATAGTGAAACTCTGTCAGTGCTGACAGAAGATGTCAACTCATTGCTTCAACTATGCAGACACTATTTGGCTAGTCAGTTCCTCCTTTCATGATAGGATGTATCAGTCACAGTGAACACTAGAGTGTAAAATCTGGGAAGATATCTCATTTTAGTCTGTATTAGATTCACACTGTGTTAACCCTCCTGTTGTCCTCGAGTCAGGGAAGGAAGGGAGGAAGGACAGAGGAAAGAAGGAAGGACAGACAGACAGAAGGAAAGAAAGAAGGAACAGTCAAAGATTTGACCCAGGAGGATGACACAAAGGTTAAAGCTGCAGTAGGTAACTTTGAGGAGAGAGGACTTAGCATCAAATTTGAAGAAGTACAACCACAACCACGTGCACGTGAACAGTAATACATGAACTACACTCCACACAGCTAGATATAAAACACTTTACAGTGACGTTCTCATGGCTATACCTTACCTAGAAACTCAGAGATATGAGCTTGACCGAGCTGAGGAGGAAGGGGGAGGGGCCTGTACGGAGGAAGGGGAGGGGGCTGTGTGCGTGAGCAGTGATTGACAGCTGTCAGACACTCCAACAGACACAATCCTGGCTCTGATTGGTTCTTTTTGTCCGGTCGCGGTGGATTCTGGCAATTTGCAGTAGGAGCAGTAGGCGGGGCTAAATGAGCCTGTTTTTTTTTGTTTTTTTTTTTACAGATTACTAGTTTCATGTAATGCTGTCTTTACATAGTGACAGTCTTAGCAAATATGACAAAAAGTTACTTTTATAAGACTTACCAACTGCAGCTTTAATGTAGTGTCATTTCTTGTGTCTTGCCGTTGACCACACCACTTTATTGTATCATAAATCTCTATTTGATACACTGCATTGCGTGTTTTCTTGCATCAGAAGTTTTGGAGAGACAGTCAGCAGGGGCAACAGATGTTACTTTCAGTCTGCCAGCAGTGCTGACCCAAACACCTAAAAAAAAACTGATTGGCTTTACTCTGCTGTCCTCATTTTTCACTTCACTTCTGAAAATGTTTCAACACATCAATTCCCCCTCTTTAAAATAAGTTTCTTATCTCACAGTAGTTATATAGTCAGGTGTAAAGACGTGACCCACACCATTACTAGATTACTAGTTACTCTATTTAAAATGTAATAAGTAATGTAACTATTTCAATTACTCCATCCAAGTAATGTAACTTATTACATTTGATGACTTTTTGATGTTTTCAGCTGTTAGGGTAAATGTTCCCATTAAGCACCAAAATGTAAGTTAATCTGTTTTTCATGGATACTGACATGATTTATAAGAGAGATCATTTCTTATAAAGCAACATTTATCTCTCATTGTAAAATGTATTCATTAGTTCATGTAGATTTTAGAATATAAAATAAAGATATTTGATGAAAAAAGTCAAAAGTCTGTCATGAGCTTAATTGGTACTGTGACTCCATTTAAGTCCATGTCATGATTTATTTACAAACTATAGAAAATATTGATTTCAAATAATTATATATATGTATTCAATATATATATTACATATTAAAAAATGAGGAAAAAACCCTCCTGAGTAAAATCTTAAAGGTGTGACTTCAGACTCCTCAACACTGACAACTATACATGTATAGCACATAGAATCCTCACAGGCAATCACAGAGTATCCTAGCTAAGCCCTTCAGACTCCCACAATCCACCATCCCAATCACACTTGGTCAGGGGTGCGTGGCTCCTCTCAGCCTTGACCCTGACCTGCCAAAAGGGATCAATTGTTTGTTTTCCCCTCTCTGTCAATTCTCTCCATTCACTGCCACCACCAATGGAAGCTGATGTCTCCGTCACCTCGGCGCTGCCTCTGTTTATTGATTCAGATCTAGTATGTCGATGCTGGGAGGGCACTGATAAGACCAGAGTTGACTCATAAACACCACTTGGCGGTTCCAATCAGTTGGAAAGATAAAGCCACAGAGGACAGTAACTAAACCAGAGCTTTGTAAAAAAGAAAATAAATAAATAAAAATAAAAAATGGCCATCCACCTTCAGATAATCCCCAGCAGAGCAGTGTGATTGGTGGGAATGTTATGAGCCATGTCAATCTGTCATATTGAACCTTTATTGGCTCCTTTATTGTCATTTTGATGCAGGGTTGTGGGGATGGAATGATAGTTGAGCTGTGCAACAAAAGCAAAGGGAAGCTACTTTTATTAAAATATCCATTAATCGTCCTGTCGTCCTCCCAGATCAAATTGACCCCGTCTGTTTTGACTGTTCCTTCCTTCCTTCTGTCTGTCTGTCCTTCCTCCCTCCTTCTCTTTTTTTCCTTCCTCTCTCTAACATCCCTTCCTTCTTTCCTTCCCCCATCCCCCTGTCCTTCCTTCCTTCCTTCCTTTCTCCCTCCTTATCTCTTTCTTTCCTCTCCCTTACCTTCCCTCCTTCCTCTTTTCCTTTTTCTCTCCCAGGAGGGTTAAGTTGGAGAGGCAGTGCAAGAATACACTGTAATGAATTGCTGTATATTTAAGGTGGATTTACAACAGTATCCTACTGTATTTCATAACAATTGTAAAATACTGTTAAATATTCATCCCTCATGTAAATTAACAGTTAAATCAGTCATTTAACAATAACAGTAGATAACTGTAATTTAACAGCATAAAACAGTATTTGTAATGAATTACTGTAAACTTACGAGTACTACAGTATCTTACTGTACAAAATAATTGTAAAATACTGTTAAATATTCATGCTTATATGTAAATTAACAGTTAATGCTCAGTTAACAATAAGAAACTGTAATTTAACAGCATAAAACAGTATTTATATATTTTCTGTCAACTTGACTTTGGACAGCACAGCTCCGTCATATCATTCGAGAAGTCCATGTGGAGTTCAACAGAGCAGGTAAAGTAAAGTTATGCTAATCTCCCGAAATTGGTAGTGTCCAGTGTTATTTTGTCTGCATGATTATTGAACCATTTCAGATGTTTTATTAGGTCTGTTTCATTAGTTCAGGTTGCCTGGCTAAGTGAAGCAAGCTCTGTAGCTACCTTGAGCTCAATTAGCCGTAGGTGTTCCCGAGCACCTGGGGTCAGCTCTATGTTCCCACATTACTTAGACTTCTACTTTTTTTTCAAAATTAGGCCCTATGTTCCCACAGCTCTATGTTCCCACATTTCTGACTTTGTTTTCAAAATTAGGCCTTATGTTCCACAGGGGTTATATTTTTTCAATTGCATCCATTACATTCACCCCCCCAAAATTTTCCCCACACTCGTCCGGGTCTACAGCTCCCAGTGTCACACGTGAATCTTTTCGGCCCAAGTGGGAAATAAACCCCAGTCTCCAGCATGATAGTCAGGCATCAGCAGATTGAATAGAACTTCAAGATTTAAATGTTTTAAATGTGTGAAATTTGAAAATTCGGCTCCATAAGTCCCTGGTTATGCCAATGCTCCATGCCCATGTGCCATGCCATATCAGATGGATTGGTCAACCCAATGAGGAGAAAAGCCTGGTCTACCTGATCTTGCGAGCGCAAAAAGACAGCCCAATCAGGACAGCGGTGTTCCCGCCCCAGTCTCACAGAGGTACCAGGACACCACACAACCCATCCATTCAAAGACTTGGCCCCTCCAACTGGACCATACCACCTTTAATTGGAATCAATCAAATAATCACTTAACCCCACAGATCATTTTCCATATACAAAATTATTACCAAATCTATTTACACTTATTTACCACACATAAAGGCGGTGCATTCACACAAGACCTCAATCCAGAAATGAATTTACAAACCCATTTCAACCCTACAGTTGGTATGGTTCAGTAAGATGGACTGAGCATGCTCCCTACAGGTTACTCAGGCACTATAAAAGACAGCCTGAAACAAGGCTCGGGTCCTTTGTCACTGCCCAGCACCTGGAAATACTGTTGTAAGAAAAAACAATTATGAACATCTTAGAGATTGTTACATTATTAAAGTTAATTGCCAATTTTGTGAAGATATAACTAACTTGTGATAACTTGTGCTTTTATAGAGCTGACTGTGCAACCACGAACAGGAGGATTTTCCAAAGGGAGTGAGTTAGGACCTACAATCACCAGTCTCTCACCAGGTGTGTCAGTGTGTTCCTGCCAGGAGCAACATTAACATCAAACACATTGTATTATGTACTCCATTGTAGTAATGTCTGTCTCTCTCAATCAGTGAAATTGAAGAAGGAAAAAAATCAGCTTCCTTAACTTTGTCATATTGGCCAAGCATTGCTGTGTTTGGCTAACATACAGTAACCTACTTTGTTTTTCGCAAATGCCAGAAGTTATTCTTTCATCACACTAAGCTGAAAATACATTTTTGTTGTCAAAGACATTAATTTAACTAAACCAAGATGATATTGTGTGACATGTGTGCTAAGACATGCACTGATATGTTAACACATGTGAGGCACATGCGCACCCACAGTTGCACACCCAATGCTTCTTTTAAGTGTGTTTTTCCTGGATGTCATAGAACTTTCTACAGCTACCACCACTGTCGTGGCCAGTCTAGGTCTACACTGTATGGTTTCGTTGATTTAACTTGTCATGTTGGCTTGTGCAGTACTAAATGTGACAATACTCATATCAGAGAGGGGAAAGAGGTGGCATGCCCTTTCAGAAACTGTGGCAAAAGATTTAAAGTCCAGTCTTCATTCACATCACATATTTCAAGGAAACATAAAAAAGTCCTCTGAAGAGGATTTGATGGACTGCTTTGTGAATCTGTCCAGTTCCCAAGATATTGATGGAGATAGTGATATGCAGATTGATGAGCCAGGTCAGTTGAGTGGTGAGCAAACAGAGGTCTGCCCAGAGGCTGTGGAAGAAAATCAATTCTTCAGAAATGTAGTAATGTTTTATCTCAAGTTGCAAGCCAAATTTCTCCTTCCAGCCTCTGTGATTCAGACTATCATAGAGGACTATCAACAGATGCATGACATTAGTCAGTCAGACCTGCTTTTCAAACTCAAAGAAAAGCTTGTAAATCTTGGTCTTACAGAAACTGACATAGAGAGTGTAGTTGATACCCTTTAAATGTGAAGATTTTTCAGAAAATGCAATACCCAAACACTGAAAACTGACCAGAGGAGGAAAAATGTCTTCAAGACTAGCTTCCATTATGTTGAGCCAAAGCCCATTTGCCTGGGCCAGAACGAGTCAGGCAAGGAGTGTTTTGCGCAATATATCCCTGTCAAAGAGACTGTTGCATCTCTTCTGCAGTCTAACGTTTTGGAACACTGGCATTCAAACACCAATGTCAACTCAGAGCAGGTGCTCAGAGATGTGTGGGATGGCACAAACACTGAAAACAATGAGATGTTTGAGGTGAAAAACTCCTCCTTAGACTTAATTCTCTATCAGGATGCCTTTGAGGTTGTAAATCTGCTTGGGTCAGGGGAAAAAAAACAAAGTCCTTGCAGTATATGCCACCCTTGCCAATATTTTGCCCCACAACAGGTCAAACATTGACCACATGCAACTGGTGTTACTATGTAAAGAGCAGGACTTTAAGTATTTTGGCCAAGACCTAGTGTTTGGCTCTCTGATAAAGGATCTAAAAGATCTTGAGACAAGTGGCATCACCATACCTGATGGTAAGACCTTCAAAAGGAACTGTGTGCGCAATTGCAGGTGTTAACTTAGGGTCACACTGCATTGGAGGCTTTACTGAGAATTTCAGCAAGAGCTCCCTGCCTTGGCCATGACCTTTTTGAGGGCATAGTTTCCTTTGATTTGGCAATCTACATTAAACATCTTGTCATGGTGGAGAAACATTTCACATAAATTGATTTACTGGAAGAGAGTATCAAGAGGATTCTCCTTAACACTTTGCCAAGTCTCTCTGTGGAGACACAATTAGAGATTGCTTCCACGCTTCAGACATCTGAGGCCTGTACTACGAAGCTGGATTAACATACCCGGGATATCTCTCCGTTACCTGGGTTGATTTACCCAGACATTCGCAATCCTGATAAACGGTACTACGAAACTGGTTATCAATTTGGTAATTGAACCCAGGGTTTTCCAATCTGGATCTCTGCGTGCTCACATAAAGGGGAGGTGTTTGTAGTGTCTGACCAATCACAAACATGGAGAAACCCTGCAGAGCAGCCTACTTTACCATGGAGGAGCAGACAATTATTCTTCATAAATATGAAGAATAATTCGGGGGGGGGGGGGGGGGGGGGCTGTATCGGCAGCACTCGATGGGATGCCGTGAGGGAGAATAGGACCAATTGATTCCTATGGCTGCACGCGATTCCAGCCGGAGATCCCGTCAGGGGAGACTACTGACGCTTTGGAAGAGAAACGTTACTGAATTGAAAACATTTACAAGCAGGATGGCTTGAATGGAGGACAGAGGGCAGAGGTGATACATCTCATGGAAACTACATACAGCCTTCAGCGTATCAACATAAATCCATTGAGGATCTAAGGATGAAATTGCCTTACCTTTTTACACAGAGGGGCATCTATGCTCATTTTGAGCTGCTGACAGATATCAAAGTCCTGCAATTTTGGAGCTTTCCATGGAGGAATGTGGACAAGCAGTTGTGGGGTACTTCAGGACAAAATCAAAGCACTGTGATGTCCAAGCTCTTGTTTCCCAGGGTCTGGATGGGGATTTGACTCTCCAGATAGTTAAGCTTGTTATGGCTCATTCAGATGGACTGATGATTCATACTGATGTGAGGAGTATTGATCAGTTATTGTTAAATGATTCTTGTGATTGTACACATATAACATTATTATTTTGTTGTACCTTCTCTTAACTTTTCAGGTGTCTGCCACTGCTGCTGACATTGAGAGAAGCTTCAATCTACCAGCCAGTCCTCGGCTCATTTTGCTCGGTACGTATTTGGTGTACATTTTGAAAGAACTTTATTTTCTAATGAGAAATATGTCAAAATGATGTCAGATGGCACTGGACAAGGTAAATACTTTTGGAACTGGAGATTCTACCTCATTCCACTCTCTATATTTCATAGGAAATGAGCCCAGGACAAACAGCCAGTGGATGATCAGCATCGAGGGGCACGTGGTCTTTGAGGGCATTCAGCCAACCTTTGTGTCTGGATTGGCTGCACTGTTTGTGGTTTTCTACAATACAATTACAATTACAATATAACATAAATGCATACCTAAATACAGTCTCATTTGATGTTTACAGAAGTATTAAATACGTTTTTTATACACTGTAATTCTATACTGTATTAAGACAATAGACTGTACTATACTATACTAATAGACTGACCTCTTCTCAACTTAAACATATTCATGCTGTGTTTTGAAGTTTATTGATGCTTTTGATATTAATTTAAATACCAAAAAAATGTGAAACTGCATAGGTAAAGTCCAATAAATGACACTAAATGACATAATATGAATGCTTAATGAGCTCCTGCAGCCCTCATTAAACAGTCAAAAAGGAGACATTAGAGTAATAGTAATGTTATTACACTGGCTGTAAAGCAGGATGAAGGCAGGTTAACCGTATGAATGGGTAACTATAGCACAGCTACTGCAATGTATTGTAATGAATCAATGAATAGCACCTCTGCTTTATATGTATAGTTGAGTTAATAGAAATTGACCGGTGGATGACGGCTGTGTATATTACCTCTTTGTGTTGTGACCTCTATTCACAGGCTTGCGTAGCCTTCGTCTTGGTTTGAATGATGCTCGTCCTTCAGTTGCTCTTTCAGCACTCGTGTTCTTCATGACGCAGATTCAAATCAGGAACCTCAGAGACATTTATAGCACCGCCTCACGATAGGTCACCTACTTTAACCCTCCAAGGTCATGTGATGGTGGTGGACTCCCACACAGTATGCAGATCATTGTAATCCAACTGAGGTTTAAAACAAGTGCAATTGTTGTTCATCTCTGCATTATTGTAACTGTTAATACATTGTTAAATTATGGAGACAAATCTAGGCCATTAGTTGTCTTCATTCAAAAAAGAAATTTGAAAAGTTTTTATATTGAATTTTGAAAAATACAATGTATTAAAAAAATATTTTATTTTGAATAAATTATTCATTCATTTTCTAAACAGCTGATCCTCTCTACATGGTTGTGGGTAAGTTATTTATTTATTTATTTAGTTAATAGTTTAATTTGCATCGTGGTCAAACCGAAAAGACAAAGGTTTGAAACTGTAAAAAGAAAAGGATTTGGATGGAAATAAAATTATTATTATTAATATTTTTAATATATTGTTGTTTAAAATTCAGTATCAAAACTTGAATTTTCAGTTTAAAAGCATTTTTTTTTCAAAAGAATGAATGACCCAGATTTGGCCTCCATATTAGATGAATACTATTCAGTCAGGATTCTTGCACCAAATTAGTATTTCATGATTTTCAGGAAAATGTGTTAACTACCAAGCTTTAAAGGTGCTGGTACAGATATGTATCCAGCATTCATGCTCAACTATAGGCTAACCACACCAAAATATGGAAAGGTTAACCATTTACAGCAGCAACAACAACATGCATTGTGGTTTTATGGAGCCGCTCTGCTCTTGCGAAAACCTTTAAGCAACCTTGAGCCTGAGCTACACATATTTACCTAACATGAATACATATTGAGAGAAACACAGAATTCACATGAATGTAAATGCTAATACTGGAAGAAAGTAGTAAAACATGTTGCAGCAGCTATATGGCTCTTAACATTTCAGTTTATATTCTGCTTTAAAGGGTAACTGCCCATTTGGTAATCCAACCTTGTAAAAGTAGTTCTTGAGTTTTTCCATTTCATGCTACTTTCTGATTCCATTTCACTACAACTCACAAAGGAAAAGTATAGTGATATTCTCCACAACATTTATTTGACATGTACTGCATCCTGTATGCTAATGCTAGATAAATGTTCAGATTTGACACAAAAAAGTAGGTTAAACTACCCAATAGATTTTAACATAGTTAGTATCAGCTTCACCTCAATGAACTTCAACATTCTGCATAATGGATACTTACATACATTTATTTTGGTACCATTTCTCTGTTCATAGCATGCGTTATTGGCTTTATATCAGCTAGCTTTACCCCTAAATTCCACCAGATGTGTCTGCGGTCTGTCTCCGCTCCAGCACGGCGGCGGATCCGATCCGTTTCCATTCTAGTCAATGTTTGATCTTCCACCGGCTGCGGAACCGATACGTCATGGCTGCAGTACGGCTGCCGGAGGACATACGCAGAGCTTCTACTTTTGCCCTTTTCACGGCACAGAGCAGATTGTGTGGGACAGGAAGTCGAACACAAATACAAAATAAAAACGTCCGGTTTTCAAAATAAAATTCACTGTGTTCACTGCGGTTCATATTTCCCAGCACTATACCTTGAAAACGACAAGGCAGATCAACAGGTCAGCACCCCTACTACTCCTCCGAATGTATGTGGTTTGGTGGTTAGGTTAGGTAGGCCCCTTTTATCAGGCTTGCAGCTGAACATAGCTTCTATCTCTTTTTGGTCTCTGATCTGCTGTAAGAATGCAATTTACATTGGCATTACATCAGGTTTAGAATTGAGAATTAAGCCCTGCACAATCAGGCACCTTATCTGTTGATCATTGAGGTCTGCTGAACTGGTTGTCCAAGGTGATGGGGCTTTTGAAGTAGTGGCTCCAACACTATGGAACTCTTTATTTTTAAAGCTTACGGGGGTTAAACTGGCCTTTCTCTCACCTTAACTCAGTGATCTCCATCCCTGCTCCTGGAGAGCTACTGCCCTGCATGTTTTGGGTTTCTCCTCACTCTAACACACCTGATTCTAATAATGAACTCGTTATCAAGCAGCTGAAGCTCGTCAAGGGCTTGATAATGATTTTATCATTAGACTCAGGTGTGTTAGAGTGTGGAGCATCATGACATGAACACACATCACCACAAATCTACAGCCAAAGACACATGGAAGGGTTTTTTCGTCAGTTAGTTACAGTCACACCTTGTGCATGGTCATATAGCCTATTAATACAGTTAAAATTCAAATAAGCTATTACTGCCATGACAAATCTGATATCTATATTGCCAAAGCAGTGCAGACAATTATTAACATTGACAGATGATTATAAATAAATATACAATATGCAAATATCAACAGACACGTCACATTTAATAATAATTTTTCTCACAGAAACATGTATCATATAGCTTGTTTCTCTCTACATAGACAGGGCAGCTTCTGAGCTTTAGGGGATATATATTATTTATTAAATAATTAATGTTACACAACAACAGTGTTTGCGTCACATTGTGTTTCAAAGAGAAAACTTGAGATCTTACTTTTGTGAAAACAGGAAGTTGGAAAAGAGGTTGATGAGCTGCTAACCCGACGTCTTTGCAAAAAAAGCAGAATATCAAGTTATAACCAACAATTTATCGCGTCAGTCCTGCTGCATATATATATATGTGTATATATATATATATATATATATATATATACACACAGTGTGTATATATGTGTGTGTGTGTGTGTGTGTGTGTGTGTGTGTGTGTGTATGTATATATATATATATATACACACACACTGCAGAGATTTCATGCAATGAAGGCCAAGCTGTGAAGAACAGAAACTGTAAGAATCACCATCAATGCAGACTGAATGTTATTTTCTGTGCCGGTTTTGGTCGGTTGCAGAGTGTTTAATTTTAATTGAAATAAATGATTCATATTTTAAGCATTAATCTGTTATTGTAGCACTTTTGCTGCAAGTATTTAGTTTGATCCTGTTGATAAAATCTCCCACCTGTCCGCACCCCTCCTCCCACCTGTGCACCAAAATACTAGACAGACAATAAACTGACTATATATTGTAGTAGCAGAAAGACTTGTGCTTGTCGTTGCCAGGGGCGTTGCCAGGGGGTGCCGCAGGACTTTGGAGCCCCATGAAAGGATATCACATTGGGCCCCACCACCACACACCAGAGGTGTTCACAAGTCATTTTTTGCAAGTCCAAGTCAAGTCTCTCGCAAACACTAAATCAAATTCAAATTCTATAAGACAGTATTGATGATTGTTTCACAAATACAACTCTCTCTCTCTCTCTCTCTCTCTCTCTCTCTCTCTCTCTCTCTCTCTCTCTCTCTCTCTCTCTCTCTCTCTCTCTCTCTCTCTCTCTCTCTCTCTCTCTCTCTCTCTCTCTCTCTCTCTCTCTCTCTCTCTCTCTCTCTCTCTCTCTCTCTCTCTCTCTCTCTCTCTCTCTGACAAATATACTTCTTGATATCTAGAATAGGCTGCTTGGGTATGACTCTTATAAAGCATTAAATGTGTAGGTGCTCCACTAATTATTTACACATAAAACGCCACTGGGTGACTGTACTGTAACTTACCTTAAGACAATGTCACAGAATAATCTTCTGGCACACCGTTATGAAACATCATATGGCCAGCAGCAAGAATGTAATGTTAATATTCGTTTGAGAGCTAATTGCTAATTTTAAGGTCTTTCACATTAGCAA
This sequence comes from Scomber japonicus, assembly GCF_027409825.1. Lineage (NCBI taxonomy): Eukaryota > Metazoa > Chordata > Actinopteri > Scombriformes > Scombridae > Scomber > Scomber japonicus. The sequence goes on from NC_070594.1 coordinate 28,117,702, forward strand.
GTGACTGACCGGTCTGGGTGCGTTTTCAGATGCCGGGTGAAGTTTGAAGTGGTTGAACCAAAATCTTGAATCTTCTTGTTGCACACTATGCACACTGCTGTCCGTTTGTTGGCTGACTGCGTGAAGGCATTGTAGCCAAATGTAACGATCCAAGGGACTCCTGTTGGGCTTCTTTCACTCGCCATTGTCTTGAAATCAGAGAGTTTCTAATACAGTATACAGTAGTAGACGGGCTCTGCTCGAAATGCGCGCGTACACACGGCACGTGCGTGATGTTGGTGTTTACTGTCATCCTCAGTCACAGCCAGAGATCACTTCCCAAATGCAAACAGAGAAGACGAATGACAGATAATAAATAATGAGAATATAAATGATAACATGAAAATAATGGTAATTTGCGAGTCTCCAGCCTCGAGTCCGAGTCAAGTCTGAAGTCTTTTGAGGTCGAGTCCGAAGTCAGTGTAGTGCGACTTAAGTGCGACTCGAGTACGAGTCACAAGTCCGAGTCACCAGCTCTGCCACACACATAGCCCACACCAACCATGCACAATTACTGTAGTCACATCTCTACCTGTGCAAGCTTGCAACTCTATTGTAGAAGAATATTAACTGTACAATATTTAGTGACACCAAGCTGTGAAGATAGAACACTGTGCAGAAATGCATGCAGCATTCTGCAAACAGTGGAATTCACTATTTGATGCAAGACTGACAACATCTAGAAGTAATGTGCTGAAACTTTTACAGTCTAAAATTAAATGGAAAATTCTATAGAATGATATAAGGACTGCTGAGCCTACAGATGTATCTGCTGGTCCTGGTATCAGGAGCAGAAGCAGCTGATTTAGTATAAATAGCTTGTCTATTAATGATGATAGGCTAATAAAAAAATTAAATAATGTTCCAATATTATCCTTAGAATCGCCATTTGTTCACCCCCTGGTCATTGCACCTCCACAAAAATATGGCCCTAACATTGCTAATGGTTTCACTGCAGTAATATAAACTGTGCTTCCAATGTATTTTTCCCCTTTAGTAAGTAGTATTGCGATTCGATATAATCAATTATTGCAATTTTCTTTTCCTTCTTAAAAAACAAACAAGTTGAATCATACACTTCTAGAGATGATAAACCATGAATGACATTCTCTTAAACAATGTTTAATAGATTAACCAATATGTTTTTGAATAATAAGTAAAGTGCTCTGACTACTCAGTGCTCTCTGAAGTAGTGTAATGTCTGATAGCTTTAACAAAATAACATACACATGTATGCTACGCATAAATAGGTATTTTCTGTTGTTCAGTCGACCTGAGTTGTTGGAACAATAAATAAAAGATAAATAATAACCAGTTTTATTTTTTCCATCATTAGGCTTCCATACCAGGGAGAATGTTTTTGACATAATAAATAGAGCCTAACCCTAATCCTAACCCTAACCCTCCATATCTCATGCTCTCTCACCATGTCAGCCTTCCACCTTTAGCTCCACCCACCTATTACCCCCCATCCCAGAAGAAGATGAATTTCCACCCCTTCCAAAACCTCAGGATAAAAATAAATTAACACTGTATTTAGGCCCACACAGTTCAATCTCAGAGGAACTTGCACTACACACACACACACACACACACACACAAAACACAGTATTAACCCCATCTACTCCAACCCAACAACAACACCACCCAGAGAGACAACCCCAAGAGTCTGTCCCTGGGGCCACGCCCTCTCATAGTCTGGCACCATGACAGAGGGGAGGAGCTGGCCAGCGCTTGTCCTCCCACACACAGGATTACAGCTTTAAAAAGCCTGAGCTAATGAAACAACCTTACACATACTCTGTGTACACCCGGGTTACCCACACCCATGCGGGTCCAGCCCTGCAAGGGTACCTATCAGGACACCCGTGTATGGCATGAAACATAATTCTGCCATAAACCATGTAAAAGAAAACACCCAAACAATAACCCCCATACATAAGTCAGTGAACCACACACCTCTGGACACCTCTACTCCTCTGCCTCAACAGTCTGTAAGACGGTTTACAACAAACATACAAGGTACCCCCAACATCACATCCCTGCCAGAACTATCCCCAATCCTTCCACCTACCCCAGGACCAATCAATCACACTATCCCACCACTTTTATCTCCCCTACAGCCACCAGCTACAAACCCACCTGCCCCTACTCAACAACAAGAAACTCCACTTCCCAAGAAGGGAAGGGTCTGGGAGGTGGAGTCCCAGGTCCATATACCATCTAAGGTACAACCCCCAAAAAATAATGACCAAGAATTGGAAACAGTTTCACTCAACACCCCGTACAATAACACTAATATATCAGTAATAACCCATGATACAATTTCCTCCATCTGCAATTCTCCCAAGGGTCGTGTTGGTGACCAGGTCAATTAAGGGGCCAGGAAGCCCAGCCCATACACACTGATAAGAACAAGCAGAGAGTAGTAACAACAACATGTGGGGCTGCGACAGTGGGAGAGGACCTGGGCACACCACAGAGCCCAGACCCTCCCTTAACATCCACAATATGGCCCCACCCACTCCAGGCCACACCCCCCTCCACAATACCAAATGTCAATTTAGCTAGACCCAGTCGCAAAATTCAGGATTGGGCCTTCAGACCCCGCCGACCCATTCTCTTTCTAGGAGACTCAAACAACAAAAGAATCCGGTCACACACTAACCCATCAATACAACTGGAGAGTTATCCTGGAGCCAAGTTCTACCATTTCCTCAAACTATGCGAAATAACACCCATCAGCCCCCTCACAAAAATAGTCGTCCTATCTCAAGACTCAATAACAGGGACCAGGACCCAAAACAAACATCCACAAAACAACTACGTGCACTCCATAAACAGACCAGTACCACCTTCCCCAATGCAGATATCTATTTTCCTATTCTCAATTACTCCACCCGCCTCGCACCAACCCAACAGCACAACCTAAAACTAATCAATAACACATTTGCCACATACTTCCCCTTCCTGACGGAAATCCCCCACGACACTTTCACCACAGAACCAGATAACATACATTTGACAGCCTCCACAGCCCATAACATTTTCCAAAACTGGTGCAAACAGCTAAATTTATAACTCACACATACCCGAACCTGGCACATCCCTCTTCCACCAAGCTGTGAAGATATAACAGTGTAGAAATGCATGCAGCATTCTGCACACAGTGGAATTCACTATTTGATGCAAGCCTGACAACATCTAGAAGTAATGTGCTGAAACTTTTACAGTCTGAATGTAATCCTAATGTTAAAATTAAATGGAAAATTATATCTATAGAATGATATGATGAACAAAATGGATTTTTATCTAAGTATGACCAATTCTTATCATTGAGAAGGATTTAATCATTCTTTTTTTCTCACAATAATGATAAAAAATAAGACCCCCTTTCAGTTATGCTAAATGGCATATCATTCAACACAATGCCACTCACCTCCTTCTTCAGTTTGCAGTAGGGTTGGTTCACTATTTAGGGTGGGGGTCAGGACTGCTGAGCCTACAGATGTATCTACTGGTCCAGGTACCAGGAGTAGGGCCAGCTGATTTAGTATAAATGGCTTGTTAAATATTTACATTTATGAGTACATTGTAAATCAAACATTCTATAAATGTTGATTAATGATAGGTTAATAAAAAAATTAAATAATGTTCTAATATTATTCTTAGAATCGTCATAACTGTTCACCCCCTGGTCATTGCACCCCCATGAAAATATGGTCCTAACATTGCTACTGGTTTCACTGCAATAATATAAACTGTGCTTCCAATGTTTTTTTCCCCTTTATTTTTCTCTGGCCAAAACATTTACTGCCACACTGCTTGACTTTGCTGTTAGTTCTCTTCTTCCACTAGACAGGAGCTGTAGAGTCTAAGCAGGAGGCAGACTGGTTCCTCAGTGGTGGTCCTTTCACTGATCTGTTACTGTACAGCACTCAGGATGTCATGTGGATGGTGTGTGTGTTCACTTGTAGTGTGTAGCATTCCCCACCTCAGGTAGTCTGTTCTGCCTCAGTTAGCCCCCAGTTCTATTCCTTATATCTTCGACTTCCTATAGCAAGCCAGTGTACCTGTGCTATAGTCGGTCGCACAGCTAGTTTCTTACAGTGTTTAATTGTATTTTAAAGTTTGGACTATCTGTCTGTCATTTAAAACATATTTTATACCTATTTTGGGATCTTCAATCAAGTGTGTTGAACATGTGTGATTTTTCTGCTCTTTGGGTCTAAAAGTGGTTAAATTCAAACATTTTCTTGGGGTGAAATTCCCCAAGGTGGAAAAGTTGACACTCAGTACATTTACATGCAGCAAAAAAATTTTAATTTCTGATCGTATCAGATAAAGACATGCATAAGACCGGATCACTTGTCTGAGTATACATGCCGTTCAGAGAATCGGATAACCCTCTCAACAAAGCCACTTCCTGTTGACCTCAACTTAACAGCAACAACAAACTACCTGACGGCATTCAAACAAAGATGGCGTACGAGGAGATGGATGATGCTACAGTAGCGTACATTTTGTGCATTATTTTCCTTCTTATAATGCATATAAAAAGAAAAATGGATCTTTGACATCCGGGTGAAAGCTCCAGCGGAAATGCACAGAATGCAAAATGCGATTTAGATACGATTGCTGAGTATACATGGCATTAAAATGCAGACTATGAACGAATTATCTAGGTGTTCTTATCCGATTATGTCCGTTAGGTCTGATGTAGATCGGACTAAGGTGTTCACAAGCATTTTAATCAGAAATTCAAAATTTTTGCTGCATGTAAACGTATTGACTGGAGGTCAAAAGCATTCTCAACCACCATCCTAGCCCTTGAAAATCGGTAGTTGAATATCCTCTTTTGGTGAGTGAGGTTTTGTCCAGGGTATGGTCGCATTAAGTATGGCTTTAGTGGGAAAGCTGTATCAGCCACCATGACATGTGGCACATCACCCAAGTGAGCAGTGCCAGGCAGAGAGGTACTAGGTGGGACATTCAGTGTTTTAACCTCCATTCATTTCCCCAGATCTGATCCAGCATATACACCTCCATCGCCTCCGAAGTCTCCCACTTGAATGACCCTGAACCTGTAGTTCAAGTCCACAAGTGCCAAAAGCACTATGGAAAAGTTTTCTTGTAATATTCTTGTAACTCCCAGTCAGTGGTGGGGCTTGGATGGTCACATGTCTATTGCTCCCAGGCAGTTTGGAAAATTCCACTTCTTCCAGAAGCCGTCAGCCACCTCCTCCCATGTCTCTTGTGTTGGCCTGGGCAGGAACCCCCATCATGGTAAATGGACTGTACTTATATAGAGCCTTTCTAGTCTTTAAGACTACTCAAAGTGCTTTACATTACATCTCATTCACCCATTCATACACTGATGGCTACCACGCAAGGTGCCAACCTGTACATCAGACATCAGGAGGAAGTTAATCATTCATTCTCATTCATGGCATATCATATCAGCAGCATTTGGGGACACATCGACATGTGGACTGGAGGAGCTGGGAATCGAACCAGTTTTCCAATCGGAGGGCGACCGCTGTGTCCTGATCCACAGTTGCCCACTGCCCACATCATAGTTTTCTCAATGGCAGCACACACTATATGGACAGAGTTCACTACTGTAGCATGCTCCAGGCGGTAGCTATATGCCAGTGTAGCGGAATTTGAATAAACACTCGTTATCAGGGGCACCACCGGAAGATCCGGAAGTTATGATTATTTAATTAGACACAATTAAATACCATAACTCAATTTAGTAGACTTAATTAAAGTCAATTTACTGAATCAGTCAAATATCTTAAGGTTCATGAATTCTAGGCGTCAGGGAACCGAAAATTTATTCACACCAGAAATAACTTGCACACGCACACAGTTTGTCAATAATACTAACAGACTATTTATTGAAACATATGAATTAATGAACAATCAAGATTATGTCATGAGCACTATAGAGGTTAAATATTCACAAAAGAAGGTTAATAGCAGGCTCTACAGTGATAAATGAGTGGTCTAAACGTCTAGGTAATATTTAGGTTATTCTATTGGTACTAAAATTATGTAAAAGTGGAATTTCAGTAGTCAGCTATAGCTTATCACCAGCCTTTGATTAGATGTAGTTTTCACCCTACTTTGCAGAAGATTTCGGATCGTCAGCACTGAAAGGAGTCTCGTTCGGTGAAGCCCAGCGGGATGTTAATCTCGACGGCCTCCGTCTGCGGGTCACAGGTGGCTGTCGTCCGGCTCGGTCCGGCTGGCTCTTGGAGCTGCAGGTTCCGACACTGCTTCTGGAGGGTGGTGCTCAGGCGGTGAAGAGTAGCGGTGACTGACTCAGTTATCGTCTAATAAACTTCGATTAAGGCTGGCCAGCAAAGTCGAAGCAAATCACCGTAACTGATTTAACGAAAAAAGAGTCAAAACTGGTGTCTTGAATTCGGCTTGAATTATCAAGAGAAAAAGATCTTTTAGGCCGTGATGAATCTTGGAATCACGGGATTAACTGAGGTTTGTAGTCTGAGTAAGAAAAATATAGTAGGATAAAAGCACGTTGACTTTAAGAAAAATCAAGAAACTAATTAAAAGACTAAATGAGGATAGAGTAAAAAGGTAACAAAGTTAACTGAAATACGACTGACTGACTTGAAGCAAAATAAAAGGATAAATGCACGATAACACTGATATAAACTGTATGAAAGGAATACTCTAGAGCTCCGAAATTTCTATAACTACTGTGATAAACTCTAAATAAACTCTGATAAACTCTGGATAAAACTCTGAGGAGTTTTTGAATGCTGGCAGGTTTTGTTCCGAGAGGCGGAGGGGGGCACGCCCACCTTTCGGTGTGTGAGTGCCTCTTTCCCTCCCCACTGAAGGTAGGGAGAATGGATGAAAGTTGAATTAGTTGTGCCTATTTTTAATTGAAATACTAGAACCTAATTCTTTAATGTCTCATTACTGCTGTCACATTTGTACGAGTTGAACAAAAATGCGTCCTTCATTTTAGTACAGGTATAACAAACATGAATTGACATCTCATTATAAATGTTCTTAGGTCACAAGCTTACAATCAATTGGGACACACATGCTAGACACAGCCAGACGTGTTCGCTACACCAGGCTCACGAGTGAATCCTCAGAAGCCAAGTACCTGTAAGGGAAGAAACAAAGAAATATAACTTATATGTGAACGTTTTTTATTCACCTGTGTTTCTCATTTGTTTCAGCTGATACGTGTAAAGCGAGGTGGAAGGTTATAAGGGATGCTTTTGTGAAAAGCAGAAGGAAAAGCCTTCCAAGTGGATCGGCAGGTGGCACACAGAAGGAATGGAAATATGCAGAAATCATGTCCTTCCTCTTGCCATATATACAACCAAGAAGGTATGTATAAATCACAACAAAAGTACATTTCAGTACATTATTGAAGCCTCAAACAATATTGATTAGTACAGTATTGGTGACTACTACTGTAAAAAAAATGGATCTTAAAAGTGTACTGTTAAAGTGGTGAGAATTTGTATATAAAACTATTATGTGCAAATTGTTCCTATGACATGATAGAACTGACTAATTATTTTTCTTTTTTGTTTATGCTGTTTGTTTTTATTTAGCTCAAAAAGCAATTTGAGACGGTCACAAGATGACGAGGAGAGGTCTGGTATCCCTCAGTCGCTGTCTGGGTCTGAGGATCAGTCCAGCACCCCCGGCATTATATTGCAACAACCCTCTACATCTCCGGCTCCATCAACCTCAGCACCATCCACCTCCAGGGGCAGACCCTCTACCTCTAGGTCCCGTAGCCCCAGGGACACAACATCAACACCGGCTGTTCCAGCGCAAGCTCCCCGAGAAACCAGAAGAGCACAAAGACCAGACGCAGACATTGGGGAGCGGCTAATGTCTTTGCTGGTGCAGCCGGTGCCGAAACCTCATATGCCTGATGGGGAGCTGGATGAGGCATACCACTTTGCATTGAGCCTTGTGCCAATGTTGCACCGATTGAATAAGGACAGGCGGCAGCAGGCAAAAGTGGAAATCCTCTCTGTATTGCACAACCTTTGAAAGAGGCCAGGCTCAACAGGCCACTGTCCAGCAAGAGAAAGCAAGTTGGCAACAACCACCACATCACCCACCCTTACCTCCCCCCACTCTGGGACAATCGTTTCACACACAATTTCAGCCTCCTCGTCCTCAAACGCTGTTACCTCCCCCCAACCATTTTCTGCCCATTAACACCCCCCCCCCCACCACCACACACACACACACACACACACACACACACAGTCATATACACAAATGTTGGAACCTGAGAGGGAAGATCCAAACACTTGGGGGCCCTACTATGCAAACTTGTAGTAGATGGAAATTGTAAATAGTTGTGAAACATTTGTTTGCTAGGGTTTTTTTTTTACTACTGTATATTGAACATTTATTGATGTTACTATTTTAAAGTATTTCAGTTTTTAGTCTGATTTTGAACATGGCTCTTTACTCTTTTTTACTTTTGCTACTTGACCAGTTAATTTATATATTACATTTATATGTCAAAAATGTTATTTGAGTATTTATTGAACAACTATTTAAAAAATGTTTCTTGAGCTTGTGGTCTGTGATTTCCCTTAGTGCTACAGCCAGTCTCTGCTTAGGTTCCATGGCAGCTCTGTAGTTTGTGCTTTGCCTGGCCACGTCAGGGCCGATGAGGGACAGAAGTTCGTCCATCTGCTCTGCACTCATTCTGAAATACTGATGGTGGCGTTGGCTGTCCAGCCTCAGTTCAGCCACCAGATGATAAAAATCGCCCTGTTGTCTTCTTTGCTGGTTGAGGGGATGAACCCAAAATCGGCTCCTTCTCCCTCTACCCCTTCTCTGCAGTCCTTCAAGTAGGAGAACTAATGCCGGTGTTCTCTTTCTGCTAACAGGCACTGTATGTGAACAATACACATGAAATAATTATGATGAATGAAACATATTGTATTTTAACAAAAACAAAAACCCACAAAGCATTGATCCATGTCTTGCTGTTCATAACTGGACTTTTAACAGTATTAACTATGTCATTACAGTGTCAATACAGCACAACAAAGAAGGACATAATGAAACTACAATTGAAATAATAAAACCAGACAAATATAGAAACTGACTAGCAAACTTACCCATGGTAGAAGCAGAAAATTGAGGAAAGATGACAAGATGAACAGTTCTTTCACGTCGGAGAAGCAAAGTAACCTGTTGTTTCTTGTTGTTGACTTTATACACACAGTTTTAGGCGGGGTCTCGTGATCTTGCATAGTGACGGTATTATTGCGCGAATATTGCTGTCTCGCAAGGTACCGCTCCGCTGCTGTATATCAGGTACGGATCAGGACACAATGAAGGAACCGATGTGCTCAGGCTTACTCAGAGTCGTTTATTGCAGGCGGGGGTCAAAACCAGGTAGGCAGTACAACAGGCAAAGGTACAAATAATCGGCAGGCTAAACTCAAAGGTCGGGCAATCAAAACTGGTCACTCACAGGAAGACACTCAAGGAAATAATACCCTGGAAATCTGACTCAAAGGACAAGACAATCTGGCAGGGAAACACTGCTTAAATACACAAGGAGGGGGAAGCCAATTAGACACAGGTGAAACACATTAGGGCTGGGAAAGCAATCACACAGGCGGGAAACTTGACAGGAAGACAGGGGTAAGACGAGGACTTCAAAATAAAATATAAAGTGGCACAACAAGAACAGAAAATCATCTAAACCCTAACAGACCCCCCCCCCCCCACCTGCGGTGGCAGTCAGCAGATTTCTTGTAGGACTAGGTTTTCAGCAGAGCTTCCACATGTCTCGGCACCGTCGGACCAGGGCAGCAGTAGATGGCACTGGAACATCTTTCTCCAGAGCCCTGAAGAGAGGAGGTTGATACCCGAAAACCACTTGGAAGAGGGTTAAGCCGGAGGATGAAGAGGGAAGGGTATTGTGTGCAAACTCCACCCAAGGTAGAGACTTGGACCAATTGCAGGGATTCTGAGAGGTGAGACAACGCAAACCGATCCAATTGTTGGTTTACCCTCTCAGTTTGGCCGTTGCAGGCCTCCTCTGCAGGTGGAGACCACTGAAAGACAGACTTGGAAGAGGTTAGAGCATGGAGGGGGGTGGCCACAGAGCTGAACCCCTTAATGAACTTCCTATAGAAATTGGCAAACCCCAGAAAACGTTGCAACTCCTTACGGGACGTGGGGGAAGGCCAGTTAAGTACATCCTGTACTTTTGAAGGGTCCATTTTGACCTGACCGTTGGAGATGATGTAGCCTAAAAAGGCTACATCATCTTTAACTGACACTGTAATGCTCCCGGTGTGAGTTGACGCCGGGCAGAGGACGGAGCAAAACCGTGGCGCTGACGGGCCCGGTGGAAATCCCCAGTAACAGATGCAAACAGTCCTCCTGCTAATCATACTCATATGTTTTGGTCTTGCCTTAAATGTACAACCTTTAGGGAGAATGTTTTTCACATCATAAATAGAGCCTAACTCTAACCCACTATCAGCCACTCATATGATACTGTATTACAATGTTTGATAATGTTATCTTACCATACTGCTTGGTTGTATAGCTTCACAGTAGAATCACTGTAGATGGATAGTGGAGAATAATTAAGCAAAACCATTAATCATCCACCATGAGTAGAATAGATGGATGAAAGCTCTATCTTAACAATAGTGGATTAAATACAGCATGTCTCTGTTACTCCCCTCCATTCAAACATCTCTCTTTGCTACAGACAGTGCAGCAGATTCATTAACAGTGCGTGAAAAATACTGCTGACATCTACAATTTCTTGAAGATACTTTTCATGAGAAATGCTTGGAGACAGCAAGCATGAAATCATGTTCACCGGCTCACCAGCAGCATGAAAGGCGTTCCCTCTGTCCCCTCCCTGCCACAAATTCACCCCGCATCATATTAAAGCCATACATTGAGGGAGAGAGAGGGTGTGCACCACTGTCACACATCCAACTAATTTAACAGTGCCAGTGTGACATTTGCAAATGCTGTCAAGTAAAGAATCATATATTCTGCACGCTGGATATTAATGGCAATTTCCAAAGGTCTGATAACACATTCAAGTGCCATGAAGATATATTTTTTATCCTACAGATTTGATGCAAGCTTCTTTTTGAACTGTTAAGATATTTTGTTGTGACCCTTGTGGATGTTTGACTGACTGACCGATTGAAACGTTCACCATCCATTCATTTTACCACTAGTGCTTCACCTGTTCACATTCATATCTCGTGTTCTTCAGCACATTGCAGAGATGAAGAAAATGTACAAAATGCTGCTTGATTAACCTTCTGTGTGTTTATATGCACTCACTTCTGCAGTAAGCTGATAGCTTATCTGTGATGTAACAGGACAAATGTGCTTAGAGGATAAGGGAAACCTGACTTCAGGTAGATTTTTGTATATAAAATAATTCCAGCCAAAGTTCAACTAAAACTGAAAGTGAAAGTATCCTGAAAAAGTCTGAAGAAGTTTGTTTCTACCACTGAACATTTGAGTATTTGTACAGTAGCTCATAAATTGTTTAAAAAAAGCCACAACACTGCATTGCATGATTTATTCCTTCACTCTGTAGATTATTGCCAAATTGGTTTGTTTAGAAACTGCTCCAAAGACAAATAACAGTAATCCTGAAACTCAGAGTACTTCCAATATACATATACGTATGGAACGCCATAACCAAGTGGCATAGTGTACAGGAACATCCGCACTGAGTATGGACTGGAAGACCCATGGTCAGAATGGAAGGCACCTCCTAAGGTGGTTGAGAATGACTGAACTAAGATCCTGCAGGATTTCCAAATCCAGACTGACAAACTGGTGATGGCTCACCAACCGGACATTGTGTTGATGGGCAACAAACAGCAGAAAAATTGCGGTGGTGATAGATGTAGCAAATCCAGAGCGACAACAATATCAGGAAGAAGGAACATGAAAAGCTCCAAAAAATACCAAGGACTGAAAGTGGAGCTTGAAAAGATATGGGGAGTGAAGGTTACAGTGGTTCCAGTGATAATGGGAGCACTGGGGGGCTGTGAGCCACAAACTGAGAGAGTGGCTCCAGCTGATTTCAGGTAGAGTACAACATCTGATGTGTCTGTCCAGAAGAGAGCAGTCCTAGGAAAGCTATCTATCTATCTATATGTGTAATATAATAAAACCTCCTTTGAGGGCAATCACAACCAGATTTGATCATATAGTCTAGAACTCTTTATGTGTGGTAAATATATAATATAAACTTAACTTTCCCACCTCTAACACAGAGCTGCTATGGTACGTACCTATCAGCTGTTTTCCTTGCAGTGGATGACATACTCTCTAATGGAGCTCTATGACAGTATGTGTTATTATGGTATTGAGATAAATGAAGTAACGCAAATACATCTAAAACGTCCTTATGTTGTATTACTGAGCGTGCACAGAAAGTACAGCCCATTAGTTAGAGGCTGTTATCTCTTCACAGCCTTAGAGCCCAGTTGAATTAACCCATTTATTTTCTTACTAAAATAGACCTGCTCATGCAAATGATGACACACTGAGGGAGCAAGAATCTTGTAAAAAGAAATGTTTCCTTATCCAACTATAAAAAATAAAATGTACTTTCAAGCTTCAATCATTTATGCAGGTTTCATAGTAAACTAAATTAGAGAACAGTGCTTAAATAATCATGTTTTATGTGGCTCTGCTGTGCTATTCTAAGAGAAAGCCGGTCTCAGAAGGCTGTTCTCCATCACATGTGCAGACACTGTGGCTAACTTCATTCCAGGAAGAAAATACCTCTGTGTTTTAAACCAGGGTAAGTGGATCTGGTCTTTTTTTTAGGTTAGGGTTAGGGTTAGGTGAAGGGATAGGGTTGGGGTGAATCTGTCATAAAAAATACAATTAATAAAAGCTTAGGAGCTCATTTGGACAATGGAAGCTTGCTGTAATCATTCCTCTTGTTCATATTGGCCATGAATAAAAATAAAACTTTCAATGTTAGTGATAGAGGACAAAAAGTTTTTTTAAACTCTTGCAGCAGCCTTGCTATGACAAAATCAAGCATTCTTAGTCTTAAATTTAAAGTTACTATCCCTCCACTGCAGCTCAGCACAGACACGCTGTCTGGGGAAAACTCAGAGGGAATTTTATACTTAAAAGACTGGAACTTTGGTGGATTCTCACTTTATATCGACTTCAAATAAACTGGAATTTTGCACAGACTTAGAGCTGTGGAGGATCTGTAAATGGAAATAATTAAATATGGAAAACACACACACACACACCCCCACACACACACACACACACACACACCCAACCTCAGACACATCATCAGATCTTTCTAAAAGTCGAAAGCAAATTCGTTCTCCATATTCAGCGTTAAAACGACTCTAAAAGGATGTGTGGTATCCGATGATCTTCATGAACACAACGGCTGTGAGTGCAGTTCATGGAGCACTTGCCAAAGTTTTGGGGTCTGTTCTGTATCCTCTCTAGACCATGCACAGGTATCTAATCCCTCACAGGGCAATTTATTTGATTTGAAACTCTGCTTCCTGAACACAAATTTAATTTGATATGACAGCATGAAATATCACAGTGCTCATTCATTTATAGGTTTTAATGGAGTAAATGTCAAAGATACCATATGTTTGAACTCTTAAAGCTAGTGTATGATTTTAATCCTAATAAACCTATTATACTCATTTCCAGGTCTTTATATATATTTTTTCTTTTTATTTTATCTTTATGCATGTCTGCTCCTGTCTCTTTAATGCCCTGAGGCGCAACCATATCAGAGTCATGTTAAGTTACCACAGATGCAAACCCAACATTTCCTTCTTTACTGCTTCATATTAAGAGCTTTCAACAACACTAAATAATGGAAGAATCTACAGGAGATGAAACTTGTTCCTCACTGAATTAGCAGAACTTCATTAGCAGCACTAAAAAACAGTCAAAATAAAAAGATATGGAGGTATTTGAAGCTCTTTGTCGATCAGTTAGAAATAATACAAGGAGGAATAGTACAAGCAGAAACAGCCGCAGGCATTTATTATTACATTAGAGCAGAGCTGTGCAGGCTGGTGTGGAGGACACGCTCTACATGACAGTGAGGGCATCCACAGTCAGAACTATTAAGACTCCTAGAAACACTGTCTCCTCTGAGCACAGCCTCACTTTGAGCCCTGTCATCTCCACTGGGACATGTCTACATACTCACATGTGTAAAGATATAAATCAACATTTAGGAAGTAGTCCTTTTTTCAGATACAATAAAATCTTATGTATTCAATTTGGAGCAGGAGTCAAGACTCTGAGGTACACTTATACCAGCACCTCCAAAGCTTACTAACTACATTGTTTGTGGAGTTTTAGGTCAAGTGTCCATATGAACAATGAAAGAGGTTTTCCTCTCTGTAATCATTCCTCCTCTTCATACTGACTATTAGGTCATGTGTTTTTAGAACATATTTTTGTATCCTTATTGATTTTTAGACATTACATATATTTTTACTTATTACACTTATATACTTTTTTTACTGTCTTTTTATTGTCTGCCATTGAGATCCATAAATTGACCGACCATCCATCCATCCATCCATCCATCCATCCATCCAATGTGCTTTCAATGGAAGTGATGGAGGATAAAATCCACAGTGTGTCTACACACTCATTTAAAGTAGATGATCAGCTTCTATTGAGCTTCATCAGTGTGAGTTATTCATATCAGTGATATCTGACACATTTACAGTCTTTTTACCATCACATTCCCTCTTAGTGTTTCCTGTTGAGCTGTGATGGAAGTATAGTAACAAAAATACTTTGCTACTAAAAATACTAACGTTGAAACATAGAAGATGAAGATTTGACTCATTTGGACGGCTGATATTAGCTTTAGATCAACTTTTAAGAGAGAAGGAATCTAGTCAGTATGAACAGGAGGAAGTATGGAGCCAAAATCCTGTTATGATGTTAATTGTGCAACTTTAAACTCGTCCTTTAAGGAATTTGAATTCATAGACTTATTGAAATGTGGTGACAGAACAAGCAAATGTGGCAGCAACAAATATTATATTTCAACTAGGCATGGGATGATAACCATGTTCAAGGTATACCGCGATATGAAAAAGTCACGATAACTGAAACCGCCAAATTTTCTGTCATACCGTTCCTAAGGTATGAGCTATTTTTTGTCTGGTCAAAGACAGAAAATGCTGGTCAGAAATCCCTCAGGTGGTGCAGCTGCAGCGTAGAGTATCACGACCCCTCACACTGTCATTACAGATTCAGGTTAAATTAACATGTCTGTCTGTATTTTTCTTCCTTTTAGGAACATTTTAGGGCTGTAATCGCAATACCGCCATACCGTGAAACCGTGATATTTTTTCTTATGGTTATTATACCGCCAGAATCTCATACCGGCCCATGCATGATTTCAACTCTGAAAACATTTGTGTTCTAAAAGAAATCAAATCATATATAACAAAATGATGATGGGCCATACACTGACAAGCCAGTCATGTCTGGAGCCAGGCTGCAAATAGTGGGTACTCCAAAAAATGTGAGAGCAAGGCCTAGTTTGACCCAGTGTATACCAATGTATTATATGTAAGTTATGGAAAATGTCATTCACCACATGTTATAAATCTAAAGGGTTAGTCTATCAGTCCCATGATAACAATCCTTTGTTTCTGACTGCTGAGCCTGATAGCTATGTGACAGTATCTTGTATATGCTTTCTCCTTATAGCTGCCACTATAGAACTTGGCTTTAAAATGAAGCTGAGCTATGATCCTGCATAGAGCCTTACAAAGGTCTCTTTATAATGGTGTACTGAAAAACTAATGCAGAGGTTAGGTACACACTAAGATCATTAAAAGATCAAATAAATCTTTAAATGCTGATTAAACCTATCTTTTCTCATTATCATTAACTTCTGCAGCTTTTCTCCAATGAAAAAGTTCAAGTATTCATCATTCTCTCTCCCTCGTGTTCAGCCTTTGAACAAGAGAGAAATAAGATAGTAGGTGTGCGATATTGTCAGGTAAAGAGCAAATTAATTAGCTCTGAAAAGAATGGACTATCTGCTTTCTTCTGATGGAACAGAGAAGCTCACTATTTAACTGATCTCAAAGCATATTCTCATTAGAACAGCCCACGGCACTTCTATCTGTCCTCTCAGGGCTGTGAAGCAGAACTGTAGATCTTTTGTCAGCCATAGATCACTGCTCTGTGGCAGAAACAAAAAGGAACCTGGTGTGATTAAGACAGCTGAATAGACTCTTTATCTCGTTTAAAAAAAATGAAGGGGGGGACGACGCTGGAGCAGAGCGAGGTGGCACACAGCACCAACGTCATTCGCCAAGCTACATGCTATGACTCACGATGACAGCAGCCGAGTCCAGAAGCGTTTATCCTCTTTAGTGCTTGTCAGGGTCCATCATGCCACCGGTCCCTGCCAGGTCACACTGAGACCACCACTGAGGAAAGAAGGAACAGCTGCTGCTATGTGCTGGGAGTGATGAGTAATGAACTATTTCCATGTATTTTAAAAAAAAGGAAGCACTGATGCTGTTTACTTCTTGGGTTTGGGGCTGAGAGTCATGTACAGGAAAGGGAAGTCTTTCAGTGGGATTTGCCGACAATAAGAACACATATCAAATATTGCCTCCTTTATTCCTAAAATAGAAGTAAATAGTAGTACAGTGTCTACAGTGGTGGAAAGTAACTAAGTACATAATACTAAAGTACTGTACATAAGTAGAGTTTTGAGGTACTTGTACTTTACTTGAGTGATGCTACTTTCTACTTCCACTCCACTAAATCTCAGAGGGAAATGTTGTACTTTTCAGATGAAGATTTGACACAATGGATAATATAACAAGCTTTTAAAATACAACACATTGTTAAAGATTAAACCAAAAAGCAGTGTGTAGTTGTCTCACATTTCAGATGTCTGACTTGTTAACATTCCACCAAATAGTGTTTTTTCCCTCTAAACTTCTCACGTTTTAATTTCAATAAATGTTCAAATAATCCAATATTTTAGTAAAAATCAAAGATTAAAAAAAAAGTCCAAAAACGTTGTTTCTTCTTCTTTCCCATTAATCATCTCACCAGCCCTCACATTTATCTGCTGACCCTTTGGAGGGGCACCAACCCTAGGTTGGGAACCACTGGACTAAACTAGCTAACTGTATGTAAAGTAGTGTAAACTAGCTAACTGTATATAAAGTAGTGTAAACTAGCTAACCGTATATAAAGTAGTGTAAACTAGCTAACTGTATATAAAGTAGTGTAAACTAGCTAACTGTATATAAAGTAGTGTAAACTAGCTAACTGTATATAAAGTAGTATAAACTAGCTAACTGTATATAAAGTAGTATAAACTAGCTAACTGTATATAAAGTAGTGTAAACTAGCTAACTGTATATAAAGTAGTGTAAACTAGCTAAGTGTATATAAAGTAGTGTAAACTAGCTAACTGTATATAAAGTAGTATAAACTAGCTAACTGTATATAAAGTAGTGTAAACTAGCTAACTGTATATAAAGTAGTATAAACTAGCTAACTGTATATAAAGTAGTATGAACTAGCTAACTGTATATAAAGTAGTGTAAACTAGCTAACCGTATATAAAGTAGTGTAAACTAGCTAACTGTATATAAAGTAGTGTGCTCCACCTCCAGCAGCTACAACAGTAACATGCTGCTCTAACACTGATGCTTCACTATTAATAATCTAATGATGTCATATATAATAATATATCACTACTTTTACTGTAATACTGCATACTACATCACTCATAATACTGCAGTACTTTTACTGTAATACTGCATACTACATCACTCATAATACTGCAGTACTTTTACTGCAATACTGCATACTACATCACTCATAATACTGCAGTACTTTTACTGTAATACTGCATACTACATCACTCATAATACTTATCTACTTTTACTATAGAGTATTTATACTTTGCTGTATTGGTACTTTAACTTAAGTAAAGATCTGAGTATTTCTTCCACTGCTATAGGCGTCTTCTGTTTATTAACCAGATACTACTCTGTAGTAACTAATATGTAGGCTACTATGTAGCAATCTGCAGTTGTGGTGTGAAGTGTACTGCAGTCACTGATGATGCACAAAGTTATATCCACAGTTTGGTCTAGGTCATAAAAATTAACATTCTGATTAATAGCAGATAGTGGTGGGTAAAATAATGAATCATTAATAAGGAAAAATATTAACACTGGTAGGCAATAAAGAGATCATTTGTGTCAACATTGAAAAAGAAGAACAACTTCAGTGTAATATATTACTATATCATCACTGTAACATATAACCAACTGAGAAGTAATGGTGATGTGTGATTGGGTGTGGGTTTTCTAAATGGGAGAAAATAATTATTTTGGGTGGGTGGGTGGGTGGGTGGAGGATTTATGTGTATGTGCTGATTTGGATGAGGTCAGAAGTTACTAACCAAGACTGTTTTTTGCATTTGCAGGATAATTTAAAGATATTATCACGTGTGTCTGTAATTAAGCATGGAAGATCATAATGAGAACATTGGTATGCAATCAGAGTGCAGTGAGTCTCCTCTGGCACTTAAAGCACATATAGTGTATTTGCCATATATTATGCATACATCTACATTTACACTGCAGGTGGTGGACATAATTAGAAAAAGGGCAAAAGTTAATCAATTCAACTGCATGCTCCTGCACATTGGTGTAACGCTGAGCTGCTGAGGAACCTTCACACCACATTGTAGTCCCACCAAATCAGGCATTGGGTGACACTTCTGTAGACCTGTGTGGAGGTGAGGGAGTGAGGGGGATGTATTTATTTGTAACCCCTCTTTGACACAATCAGAACATTTATATCATTCATCAGCTTTCTTGGTACCACCCAAGGGGGGAGTTGTGGGTTCTCCGAGTGAAGACCACTTCCGCGTTCAAAAAGCTGCAGTCCCCCCCGCGGCCTCTGGGGGCTGGTCCCAGAAGTGAGCAATTTCCCATTGAGCCCCATGTTAAAATAGCCGACTTTACAGCTTAAAAAAACAAATTTAAAGCCTGGTCCCTTTTATTTTTTTGGTCGTTACCAATAGTTTCCACCTCAGTGAACACTCTGGGGGGGGTGAATTTTTTTGTACCAAAACCGTTTCAGTGTCATTTAGACTTAAAATTCTGGCACAAATTAGGGCGTGGTTACGTTGAGTGACAGGTTCACAGACAGTTGCCAGCAGTTAGCTCTATGCTAACGCATCGGCTAGGCTAGGCTGGGCTACACCCAGAGGAGTTGACAGGCGCTGCGGTGTCCGTGTTTGTTTGCCTATTTTCGGGTAGTTTTTTGCTGGCAATATGGCGTGTTGTGCTGTTGATTGTACTAACCGACCGACAAAGGATTCTGTGTTGCAGTTTTTTCGGTGAGTAAACCGTAGTACTATTTTACTCATAGACTGTATAAAATATATTTTACCTGGATTTTGGCACTGTATAATGACTTTATTACCGACTCATGGTCTCTGCTGATACAGACAGATGACCAGAGCAGCTAACGTTAGCTGCTGTTGCGGTGTGTTTTGTGCTCTCAGTCCGTTTAATGTGGGATATTATATAGAATAATATAGAATATACATAATGTTCCGTATTATCTTTCATTTATTATTATTATTATTATTATCTTTCATTTAATAAAACTTATATACAGTGTCAAAAGTAACTTAAATGAATACATTAATAGGCTAATTAATGCCACACTGCAAAAAGCAAGCTTCTAATTCAGAGAATGTGTGATCTGGGTGATACTGATTTCAGAAATCGTTAATCATGTTCAAAATCAAGATCAGGCCAACCATAAACAAATACAACATATATTTCTTATTATATTCATTGTTGGTATTATTATTAAAGGTGAACTGTATAACTTTGTTATTCAGGAACTTTTTATCAAGCAAAGCCCTTTTTATTACTCCATATCCTCAAATAGCTCTTAGTATCAAAAAGGTTTGTGACCTCTGATCTGTAAGTTGCTGAGCACCTATATGTGTCATTTTAAAGTTTCCCTCTAGGTGATCCGGACAGGCTGGACAAGTGGGTCGTCAGCATGAGGAGACAGAACTGGACCCTGCTCTCCAGCCCCAATCCTCCCCTGTGCTTTCAATAAAATCTGTATTGAGCGTGAACTCAGCGTCTGCCTGCCACCTGTTGTCACAGACACTCTTAAAACTAGATGTATAATATGCATCTTAAACCTTATTAAAATCAGTTAATCATGTGGAGAGATTTCTCATGCAAGTAGATAATTATCTACATATTAGAGTTCTACTGTTAGTAAAGGTAAGACATAGACATATGATTTAGCACATTTGAAAAAAAATATTTACTGGTAAAGACTTTCTAAGGTTCCATGGACACCCTGGAAACACTGTTTTTAGTAAAACTTTGCAATTGGTGGGTAAAAACTTGAGCTTTAATGCTTAATATTTGTGTTTAAGTTGATATTCCTTTTAACTGACTACAACATTTTTAACATTTTCAATAAGTGTAGAAGACAAAAGGAGTGCAATTATGAAAATAATTTATTTGAACATGAGGTACTCTTTAAACGAACAGACAATGAACAAACAAAACAACCAGTATATATAATAATAAAGTGGTGTTTGGCTCGGTTGGTGGAGCGCCCTATGTGAGGCTGTAGTCCTTGCTGCGGGCGGCTGGAGCGTGGAGGCTGGCCGGGGCCTGGTCTGGGGCCTGGGTGGCTTTCTTTTCCCCTTTTCTAAATATAAAGAAAGACAAACATCTTGTAACCAGTGGTGTACAAAATATTGAAATGCCTTACTTCAGTAAAAGTAGCCTACTAATACCACACTGTGAAAATACTCCACTACAAAGACACTACACTACTACTATACACTACAAAGACCTGCATTCAAAACCTCACTTTTGTGAAAGTGTTAACATTAAGTTTTATCTGCAAAATGCAATTAAGTATAAAAGTAAAAACAAGTAAAAACGGTCCCTCTCTGTTTTACTGTTATAGAATGTTTGTGGATTGATATCACTGATGAATCAATGCATATGATGCATTTTATTGCTGAGGCTGTTTAAGTTTAGCACAATTTAACAATTAAATATACTATTGAGTCGATTTATCTATCTATCTATCTATCCCTGTCATGTGAGGACCCTGTATCTCACTTCTTTTTAAAATATTTAAGTGTATAAAATGCTTAACAAACTTTCTTTACATTATTCTACATAGTCATTTCACAGAGTAGTAACGAGATCCTGTTGACACATTTTATGGACCATCAGATTTTTCATTTGGCTGTGATCATGCTATAATGTTCATAGGTTGCAGAGAGGTGGCTTTTGCAAGGTACATCATGCTCCTAAAAGATCTCCTGTCTGCACCATGGTCTGCACCTTATAATTCTCTATATATATAACTCTATAATTCTATTTATCGCGGCTCCCGGGGTAGCTTAAGCTACTCGCGCTGCCCCCAGGGGACTCAACGCCCCCGGAGCCGCAACTGGGGCGCGCTGGGGGGATCGAGCTGAGGGATTTCATCGGGCTGATGATACTGGAAGTGATTTTGTCTCTGATTTTCACCAGATTTAACATTTTATCAAAATTTGCCGTAAAAAAAACTGTAAAACGAGAACTAGTCCCAGAAGCTCCAGCTCTGGAGAAACAGATAGCGGACACTCCCAGAGCGCTCCCCGAGAATGGTGCGTCGCCACCCGGGTAAAATACGTGAGGGAGACGGCTGCGAGATTTGGCGCTTTTTTCAAAACTCCGATCTAAAATATCAGATTATACCACTTTCCCTTGGTCGATTGAGGTCTAGTAAAAAGTATGATGGTCTTTTAACTCTTCTCTAGCCATATGTGTATTATGATGTCATGTTTTTTACACAGAAAGTCACGTGATCATGCCTTTTAGCCGACATGTCACAAAAAACTACGGTACATGGCCATATAAAAATTAAAAAATGCTCCAGCGAACTATAAGCAAACAAATCAATGTTGGCCCCGTTCAAAGGCAGACATTGTTCTCATAATAGTTGGAGGAAACACTTTTTTTTTTTTTATTGCAGTTTTTCAACATTTTTTATGACGGATATTAGCGATCCCTCACTAAAACAGGCCATGAAAGGGTTAAATTATAAAAAATATTGCTAAAATTACACATCATTCATTAGAAGACACCTAACCCTAAGCAACAAAAAAATATATATTGTAATACCTATTTTAACTTTATCATGGTGTGTGTTTGAAAACAACAGGAGGACGTTAGTCATTTCTACCAGGGTCTGAGGGTTAAGATGAGTTTTGGTCCCCAGCGGACTTATTTAACTTTATTTCTTATGTAGTATAATCTCAATAAAACATTAATCATTATTTCAAGAGCTGCGGCATTATATTTTTTTTTATAAGGAACTTAACGTTACCTGTGGTCGAGTCGGTCGCTGTCAGGTCGCTGTGCTGGAGGCTGGACTGCCGTGTAGCTGCTGCCAGTAGCTGCTTGTTAGCCTAGCCTAGCTGATTAGCCTTAGGCTAGCTCAGTTCGGCACGGTTAATCCGAGTTCAGTGGGCGGGATCTCGGCCGGCTGACCCCGGCTGACCCGTAGAGTTATCGCCTCTCCTCCAAATATGGAAAGTACACGCCCACTAAAATCCAAGATGGCGCAGTCCAAATGCCCATAGTAGAGGCACAAAACACACTCCCCCAAACCAATGGATGACGTCACCGGTGCTACGTCCATTCTTTTTACAGTCTATGGTACCACCACTCACTCTCTGCATTCACTCTCTAGCTCACTTGACCATATACAGTATACCGTAACTCTACTCTTAACTTTATCAAACCAAGACAAATGTCCTCCCCTCTTCCTAGCAATGTCTTTGTGCTCCTTCACGCCAGCTCTGATTAGTGTGATTGCCAGCTGTGATTGGCCAATGCAGCCCGATGTTGGATTGCGTTTCTCCAAAACAGTCGATTATGGTTCAACTGTCTCGCTGCTGGCTCCTGTGGCGCCTCTGATTTGGTGTGAATTAAGATGAACTTCAGAGGAGAATACATTAGAGTCAACTTCCTGTCTGTTGTAGGTGATACTGAGGTGATATTGGTCATCATTTAGTCAGTGTTGGGTGCTTTTAAGCCTTACATACTGTTGTCACGGTCTAATTTCATCAATACTTTCTTCCTGTTTCATTCCACATAACTTCATTTATGGATTTAAAGACCATGTAAAGTGAATTCAGACATTTTCTTCTAAACACATTGAATAGGTCATAAATGTATTTCTAAAAAAGGTGTAAAAACCATTTCAACCATTTAGATTTGCATAAGCCCGCCCCTGCTGCTGTAGAAGTTTAAATACATTCAGCGCACACTACTACTAGTACTACTACTACAGTCTACAGTTAGCCAGTTAGCTGAGTTAGCCGCCGAGCTAGCAGCCGAGTTAGCCGCCGAGCTAGCAGCCGAGTTAGCCGCCGAGCTAGCAGCCGAGTTAGCCGCCGGGCTAGCAGCCGAGTTAGCCGACGAGCTAGCAGCCGAGTAGCCGCAGAGCTAGCCGCTGAATTAGCAGCAGAAAGCTCTCAGACATAGTTCATGTTTCGGGTAGAGGTGGTGACTTTGATTGACAGGTGACACGTGGTAGGGGGCGGGGTTTCAGCGGACTCGGTGGGCATGGGAGAAGAGAAAGAGGTTGCTTTTTACACAACTTTGAAGCCTAATTTCATATATTTGGCCATTTTTTTAAATCAATTTGGCAGGGTGGTTAACAACACACTTTTCTGTGATATGTCAAACTCAGAACACATATGTATTCTACACAGACTTTAAATGTTTTGATTTGTTTATATGTGTGGATTTCTTGAGGTAATACCACCTGGTGAAAATTTAATGTGAATAACCTCACTAGAAATATATTTACTGACATTTTATTTTGACACATTCAATACTTATTTCCTCCACTGTATAAAAATCCCTCTGACTACAAAGACACCATGGAGTGATAAAGTCTGATAAGCACTAAGTAGCTGTCTGTCACAATTAAAAACCCAAACAGAAAACATGTGTTTCAGATTCTAAACTGCTGCATTCACATCCACATACAGCCAGTAACTAGAACTGGTTGACAGATGCCATTTCATCCTGAATCTTTGGTCCTTTACATATAAAACATTTAGCAGCACACGTGGACTAACAATACATTTGGCGTATGTTATTCAGAATAGTCACATGCATATTTTAGCAGGATATTTATATCTGCTTGCAGTGTTTTAAGGTTTGTGCTGCTGACTTCAGTGACTGCAGAGCCACACTGGTGTTTTCTACCTGCCTGCATAGTGTGACCACACATGCATGCCTGTGTGTGTGTGTGTGTGTGTGTGTGTGTGTGTGTGTGTGCGTTAGTGAACCACTCTGATCTAAAGCTGCAAACACTTTTCATCTACTTTCCAAAGGATTCCTTATCTGATCTCTTCTGGTTTCTCTTCATGGTCAGAATAAAGATAAAAACTGATCCCACCTGATCAGCATCTTTAATTAGCTGTGTCGTTAAGCAGATAAGCTTCAGTCTACAATTAAATGCTTTCTCATTGTGATCTGTCATTCATATATGTATCCATTTCTGGACTGGAGTATTAACTTAAATATTAACCTTAAAGCTACTTGACCAGTCCCTATCCAACAAACCCCTTACCATGAAAAATAGTCAGTGCTGATACCTCATACTGCCTATTGAGGGGAGGGGGGGGGGAGTTGACACTCAGTCATATCAGTAACTTGCTTGCTGCCATTGATTTTGTGACACTGCCAACACTGCTGTGCAAGAATCACACATGAGGAACCAGTGCAGTGGTGGTTCTAGCTTGTACGGCGCCCTGGCAACCCCCTCCCCACCCCCCCTTATATATGAATATGTGTGAGAGAGAGATAAATAAGAAAAATAGCAATAGAATAGAGACAGTTCTAGTATATAAATAAAAAATATTACAAATAACATATTGCTAATAAAAACACAGAAATAAAAGTAAATTGCATAAATCATATATAACACAAATACACAATTTACTTTTTGCATCATAAGGCTACTGTACAAAATGAGGTGCATTAGATTCCCCTGCTCCTGAGGTCAACCTATACCTGCTGCTCTCCTCATCTCAGCAGGTAGAAGCTGCTAGTTCACTAACTAGAACGAGGACAACCATTGCAACAAGGTTAATTGTCCACACAGTGACATTAAAAAAAATAAGACGTGACATGCAAATAAGTGATTTCTAAATTCGTCACTGCAGTATACAAGGTGCAGGAAAAGTGTATGTGCAGGTACATCCTTAAATCAAGTCATGCAGTCAATGAGTCAGTGGAGTTGGAAAAGTAAAAAATATGAATGATTTATGTCATGACCCAGACATATCCAGACAGTTTGATGATCCACAGTAAATTCAGACGTTTGCTCCTGGAATGACAGCTGTCAAAATCAGCCCCATTAAAAACACTGACTGAACCGAGATGTGAATCAGAATAAACCGCAGCACCAGATAATCCATTAAAAAGTGATCAGTAGTTTCTGGAGCAGCAGCAGCACTGAATTATGCAGCAGAGCAGCATTTTGCATCTGAACCACACACCTCTAAACTGCTGCTGTAGGGTGAAAACTTTAGTATTGTGTGTTGATGCAAAAGTGAATTAGTGTCTGTCTAAAACCTGTCCTGTGAGATTCCCTGTGACTTCCTCTATTGTGTAACTTTATAGAAGAATGATAGGAAACTAGCATGTTATATAATATACAGTGGCCTTAGTGCAGAGGGATTCAACTGGAAAACATATCCAAATTGCTTCTCTAATTTTGTAACACTGTAAGTGAAAAACTGAATTAAAATACATATTGGATCATAAATGTGGTAAGATGTGGCACAGATGATGAACAGCCTGGATAATGGTATAATATTACAGGAAGATTAATCATATCCCGTTTGTCATATCCTATAATGGGTCAGAAGTCTTAAAAGGGATTGGAACATGAAAAAAATACGTAGAACTTAGTATCATCAAATTATTAGAATAATAGCAAATATACAAGTCCATTTTTCTCAGAGGTTTTTGGAGTTAAATGTACACCTTCTCCTTTGATTGCTATTTTCAGAGTAGTACCAGGGTACAAGCTTCTTCCCAAACATTACTTGAGCGTGCTTTGCTTCCTTGATTGAGAAGGAAGACTCTCCCACACATGACCAGTGTGTTGGTTTAGGTTTATATACCTGGAGGAAATAAAATATATACTGGCTGGCTCTGTGGATACACTGTACAGTATAAGGCATGCATGAAAACACTAAAACTGTGTGCTCTCCCTCAACTTATGGTTATGGACAACAACACTTAATCTTAAATGTGTATGTATTTTGTTATTAATTACTGTTTTGTCTTTACTGTATTATTTGGTCTAGTTTCTTATTTAGTTTCTTATCCTTTATTGTGACAATGTTTGCAAGATTAACTGGCCAAAACTCAAGTTAATTTTATGCAGCAGTTTATTGGGGGAATATAGTTTGAACACTTGAATGAAGAATGATTACAGTGAGGAAAACCTCTTTACTGATGACACCTGACTGTTGTTTTAAGACAGACTTGAAAAATTGTGAATCCATCCTTTAAGTTTCACAATGTTTTTAATTTGCAATATTTGCCACATATCCTCTCTGATCTTTTGTACATTTCTGGAGAAATATGAAACTTCATGATCGGGTTTATGTTTTGTGATAAAATGTGTTCAGCCAGCCAGTCCTGAAGAACCTTAAAGAGCAACTGACGCCTGCGATAGTTTAACTGACTTCCCATTCAAAACGCCTCCACTTCTCTGTTGAAATATTAATTTTATCTACCAGGTCATGTTCCCAATAACTAAATTCAGGCCCTCTAATAAGTCTGCTGGTGGTCATTTAGGAAATGATGCCTCCATTAATGAGATTTGAAGCTCTGATGTCTGCTGTGTGGGTGTTAATTGACAGCTGTGATTGACAGTTGGCTCATCCTAGTGCTCTCCTTGGCTCCGACTATTGTTTGACTTCACTTAATTCAATGTTACTTGATTACAACACCTGGCACTGCACCCCTGGAGATGGTTAGTGCAAAGCATAGTATGACCCAAAAAGTCACAAAGGTTACATTTTTAGGAAATATACTAGTTTGCAATAAACTGGGATACTCTTTTAATGCTGTATAGAGTTGTTAATGCCACATTGCTTATTCCTAATAAGCCAGACAGTGAGTCAGCATGACCAACAACAGAGCTGATGAGAGCTGCAGCTACTGGCACAAGAATAGGGGCAACAAGACTTTTTGTTCCCCCCAATTTCAGATGTAATGGTATTAAAGTGGTATAGTCTAAGCCAGGTATTACAGTTACAGTATTAATGTCTATTCCAATCATAATCACAGCACAGAAGACCATGAGTACTCTATTATAGCTGCCACTCCACACTGGTTTCATATATTTGACTAATAATAATATTTTTAACCCAGCACAAGCAGCACACAGTTTGGTATATTCAGACTTTGAAATTTGCTTTGCCTGTCTGTGTCTTGTATTGTGCTGCCCAGCGTTGCATGCACAGTGAACTGCTGAGAGGAGACTCAATGGTCACAGCATGCGTCTGTAAACTACACAAAAGTAGCTCAAAGAAGAAGACGGTGACCTTTTTGTAAAGGCTCCAGTGCTCCACGGCTGACAGAAGAACAGAATTCACATTCTCATTCACATCCTGCTGTTGATGAAAGCTCACACACTTCTGAACATCTGGCTTGCTTGTCCAGTGTAGATGGCAGGTGAAGGCTAAAGGATTGGGAGGACTCATTTCAACAACAAGGTGCAGTCCAGCCTCCATGTGGCTTGCAACCTATAGGCCCATTTGTGTTGTTGCAATAATTGTGAGCTCATGGACCTGTTGACACTTTGGTTAGATTTGTGTGGCAGCTCAACAGAATCTGAATATGATGCAGCTGCTTACTGCGGACAATACACCTCTACCAGTCCATGTAGGCTATACTGCTTTTTAAATTATGTCTTCACAGGAGATTTCTTTATTGTGTGTTGTATTGATGTCATGTCTACTGAAATAAAGTTATTTTAGTCAGCTCTGATAAAGCTCAGAGATCAGGAGGATGGATGCTTTACTCCAAACAGTTGCAATGTATGAACCTGGACTGCATATGTGTGTGTCTGACCTTTTAAATGTGTAGAGAAACACAGAACCTTAATTACTGTGTCTGGAGATTTAAATAATCAATAAAGTTACTAGACAGACAGACAAAAGTACAGTGTTACAGAGGTTACTGTTCTCTACAGTTAGTATCTTCAGTCATGAGTCCTGTGTCCAATAAGAAGTTCTGGGTAAAATCGGACTCTGGAGATGATGTAATCATTCTGCAACAGTTTTGATTTGCAAAACCGTAGTGCAACAGTTTTTAACCATGAGGTCACCGAGGCCCAATCAGCACCGAGTCAACCTAAAGCCACATCCAGGAATCTTTTGGGGTCCCATGGAGTACCTACTCGGAGGCAGGGACTCATTTTGGCATTCTTCAGGGGCGGTTCCTGCTATGGAGACACACAAACCAATGGTCACAACCTCGTAAAATTCCCCCGAAGTTCCTGCAGTGGAAACAACCCTATAGTCTTTGCTGGGCCTTCTTCACCTGGGGAGAGATGTTTGTTTGGTGACATGTACTGTAGTCTCCCAGGAGTTTGAAACACCCCACTCTCTCTATCCTGAGTGCTCAGTAAGTGCGCTGTGAATTCCTGAAGCCTATCACCATCTCCTTCGTTTTTTTGAAGTGTTAAAGTCTGTGTAAAGTAAGAATAAATATGTGTTCTGAGTTTGACATACCACAGAATCGTGTGTTGTTAACCACCCTGCCAAATTTGAATGATTAAAAAAATCACCAAATATATGAAATTAGGCTTCAAAGTTGTGTAAAACTCAGTCTCTTTCCCTGCTCCCAAACGCTGTGGGAGTGCCCGCCAAGTTTGCTGAAACCCCGCCCCCTACCAAGTGTCACCTGTCAATCAAAGTCACCACCTCTACCAGAAACATGGACGCTACGTTTGAGAGCTTTCTGCTGCTAACTCAGCTACTAGCTCGGCGGCTAACTCAGCTGCTAGCTCGGCGGCTAACTCAGCTAACTGGCTAACTGTATACTGTAGTAGTAGTAGTGTGCGCTGAATGTATTTATACCTCTACAGCAACAGGGGCAGGTAACACAGCGGTGCTTTTCAGACTCGCCTACTAAATCCTGAACACAGAAATCTTGAAACACAGTTTGTGAAGCCTAGCTCCACAATTCAAATCTAAATGGTTGAAATGCTTTTCACACCTTTTTTTAGAACATTTATGACCTATTTAATGTGTTTAGAAGAAAATGTCTGAATTCACTTTACACGGTCTTTAAGGTCCAGATTGTTGTGGAAGCACCACTCAGCCAGATGTTGAACCTCCTCCTTGTAGGCTGTCTCATTTATTCAGCAGCAACCCCGCACCTCCAATTGAAATCACACTCCCACGTTAGCCTTCTTCTCGCCTACATTATCCTGTGCCCTTGCCTCCAGCATCATGCACATGCCGCCTCCATGCTATAGCATTGTGGCTTACATTAGATTAAACTCAACAATATAACGTCCTGTGGGCCATTTGATATTCATGGGAGCAGACTTTATTCTAGTAAATAATGTCAGGATAGAATGTTCTTTTTTAATTTTAAAACATGTAAGGACTTAAACTTAGCTGTACAGTGTTTACAGCACATACAGTCAAAACATTCTCTCCAGAGAGCTTCAATGTGCTGAACATGGTGTTTTTGTTTTTTTCTACCAATAGATCCTCATAAATAACTGAGTCTAATCTGTGCCAGTGTCTCTCAGGATATGTTTCATGTTCAGTGTAATCCAGCAGTCAGGGACACTCAGCAGGATGGCTCAGCGCTCACAGTAGCCGCATCACAACCTCAGGGTCACAAGGTTCATGTGCGCAGGAGTAAACACTGTAAATCCATCCGTTACATGTATTTGCATCTCAGCTGGATAACATGGAAATTTGTAATTACACAGAGTGGAATATGGGCGAAGTACTCATCCGCCCCCCCTCCTCCCGCCCTCCAAAAACACACACAAAAAAAAAAATCAAGTATGCTCGTTTCGTTGAGCCGACTCCTTTACGAGATATCGTGCTTTTCTGCCCAAATCATTTCATCTGTTTTGAGTGTAATCAGATAATCTCTGTTCTGAGAATTTATGGGATTATTTATGCTCAATCAAATCTTCCAACCTTCACATTCAGGATAAAAGCAGAATTTACCAGATCCTAAACAAACCTCCCTTGTTCCAGTACTAACTCCATTCAGTTTGACATTCATAAGATTTGAGCATTAGCATGAACTATACTATGTTTTTACTTTCAGTTTCATTCACAAAAATTAGACTGAATATGATTTGAAATGTATTAGTGACACAAGATGCTGTTTGTTTGTTCTTTTCTTTTTTGGAGTGTTTGTGTTGAAGCAGAATGACTGTCTGGCGTTTAAAAAAAAAATCAAATCAAATGTTCAGCAGTGGAAACCAATGTCTTCTACAAGATTGCCAGTGTCACTATTTGTCAAACTGTAAATGGAATTATTTTGTGTAATGATCTCCTTTCCTCTTGTCACTGTCCCTTTCCTGTCTGCAGTCTATTATTATGCATGTTTTATACTTGTTAAAAAGACAGATACTAGATTATGTGTATGGGTCAATGATGTGATGCTACTTTTTATGTTTTGCATGTGGTTTAGTCAAATTTAAAAAGGGTTTAAATTTGAAAATAAATACATGAATACCATGCACACATTCTTTTTTGTACAATTTTTGCTTTTAATCCATTTTGGGAGAATATATTAGAGGGTTATGGCAAAAGAAGGAGAAGGAACATGGTCAGGCAGTGTATTTCATGTTTATGAAAAAATACTGATTAAACCAATTGATGCAACCTATTGTTATTGGTGTAACCAGTATTTTTTCACAAAAATCTGATTAGATACAGGAAAATAAATATAATCACTTTGCAATGCACAGTATGGTTTTTAACAAATCTTACATCATTTGTCACACAATTGTTTTGGAAAATGTCCTGCTTAAAATGTTTTACTGCAATGCTCTAACATGATTAGGCTCCCTGGGCAGGCATGGAGGTGAATGTACCAAACGAGCAATCACTGATCCCCACTGTTTCAATATCAATTTCAATTTCCCCGTTGTTTGTTTTTTATTTAACTCAACTATTTAAGTTTGTTTGGTCAGAATAGAGAACATTCACCACAGTGGGTTTATTTGAATGTCTGGATCATCTCTCTATTTATAATACTGGAGTTACACAGTTTATGCAACAGCTGCATACAGTAGTTTTTAATGTTAGAGATAGATTTAGATGCATATTGAGGACATAGCCTAGCTTGTGTCATCATCCAGGGACTTTTCATGCAGGTTTTAGCTACTGATTCACTTCTGAACTAAAGCTTGGTGGGATCTTGTTTCCCCACATTGCCCTCAGTGCTGTACAGTCAGATGTAGCTCTGTCATCAGATAAGTGGTTTCAGATAATCCAACAACCCATCCAGCACTTCACTTCCAGCATACAGAGGCCCTCTAGAGTGTACTTTATATATGAGTACATGTTTATGAAAAAATGCTGATTATGGATATGAAGAGGGGCATTGTACAATGGTCCAATCCCATAGATGACTATGATTGATGATTGGCTAATGATTGATAGAATGGATGCATTCTTTGGATGGATCTGTTTAATACTATGGTAAACAAATGAAGCCTTGCCTTTCCTGAAGACTTTCTTCTCTCAGTTGTGGCCAATGTATACCTATTATAGGCATTCTCTTCTTTACTTACCTGAGGTTGTATTAGACCCAATGTCAAGATCAACACATGTTAAATGTCACTAGCCTGACACTGACAGTTGAATGTTAAGATATGAGAATGGACAGGGAGGATGAATTGTCACTGCACATCCATGATGTTTTGTATTAAGCATCCTTACTGTATGTAGACATATGGAATGAACCAGCTGACATGCAGTTGTATAAAAAGCTATGTTCCCAACCTGTTTGTAATAATAATACTAATAATATTGTTAAATGACGTGCTTTAACTGGTGTGTAGGTGGTAGGACCCAATAGCAGCACAGAACCAGGGAGCAGTTTTAAATTATCTTTATCATATAGTCCACAAGGTAAGAGAATAGGTATCACGCAGGATGTGTAGGGGGACAGGTAGGGCTCACGGTCACCGAAGACAGGATCGAAGCCACACAGCCACAGGCAGACAGGAACAAGCGATACTCAAAGTCAGGAACAGAAGGCTGGTGCGTTTACTGGTGAAGACACAAGGAGAGGAGGTCAAAAGCCCAGGGTCCAAACCAGGGAATCAGTCCGTGAATCAATGCTGGAAGGTCTGGCATGAAGCAAATTCAAATGACGATCTGGCAAAGAGTAAGGGTCTGTTCCAAACCGCATACTTTCCTACTACTCGTACTAACTCTGACGTAATTTGAAGTATGTAGTGTGTTTAACTGCGTAGTATGTGATTTAGAGTATGTGAGAAGTTCCTGGATGGTTTACTAGATTCTCCAGAAATGCAGAGTATGCATCAAGAGCTGACTACTCACACTCACATTACCCAAGATGCAACGCAACTTCTGAAAAAAACCCAAAATACAAACATCACAGATCACCAACTCAGTGGTTTAAAGTTAGCTACAGAGAGGGTATGTTCACTTCCTGTTTTCAAAATGAAAGCACCAATTCTATCATTATGGTTTTCTTAATAATAAAAGGCAACAGGTGTTTTATTTTGTGAAAATGACAGGAAGTGCATTACTTGCTACGGCTAACTTGAGCGGCTCCGAATTCTCAGGAACAAAACTTTAAACAGGTGTTATTTGGACAAATTAGCGTCACACTGTGGATCTAAAGGGCTACTTTACTTTCTTCCTAAAAAGGTTAGAAATGTGGATAAAGTGGTATATTTACAGAGTTAGAGCTAAAATGAAATCAGCTTCAGCTCAGATAGGGACAAAATGCATTGTGGGTTATCGTGTAGTTTACTACAGTGTACACGGTCTGCTTACTATGTGGTCATGTAGGCCCCGTTTATACGTACCCGGTTATTTTTTAACGGAGACATTAATCATCCGTTCAGACACAAACGGAGGATTCGCCCCTGAAAACGATGCTTTTTAAAAACTCTGGCCAGAGTAGAGATTTTGGAAAACTCTGTTTGCACGTTTGCATGTAAACAGAGAAAAACTGAGATTTTGGGAGCCGGAAACTGCTCCTGGGTTAAATGAGATATTGTAAACATAGACTGTAGATTTTAAACAATCTATGGTGATCATGGATGCAGAATAGCAGTTGCATTTATGCTGGTGCAATCCCTTTGTATTTGTTTGCATTTGCAAATATAAGTGTTGTACTATGTGGAGGAATGAAGTGACATTGTTGTTGTTGTTGCTATGCAGGATTCTGATCTTGAGCTGCTCTTGACGGCATATATACACGGGTTAGTGTAAACGGAAACTTTTGTGAAAATGGACTGGTGTGCACGCAGGTTTTTTTGTAAACTGAGAGAGTGAAATGTCCGTTTATGAAAATAGTCAGGCACGTGTAAACATAGTCTTGGTGTGTTGGCTGGAAGTATGTAGTACAGAAGTATGTAGTATGCAGTTTCGAACACAGAACTAAGTGAACAACCGGAGTATACTGGCTTGATACTGATGAGCTGCAGCTGAAAGTCCAGGTGTGGTGAATGGAAATGTATCAGCAGCAGGAGAAGAGCAGAACACACTGTGACACATGCACTCAAATTAGCCAACAAACTGTCAATAAAGTGTGTCCTTCATGAAAAACTCTAAAGACTATGTACTGTCATTACTTGAAATGTTTGTATGGTAACAGTGTTTGGTTTTGACATGTGGTGAGGCTACCACAGCTATATCAACCCCCCCCCCCCCTGAACTTCCCAACTATAACCCTATTTCCTGTCAAAAGACAACACACACTCACACACACACATACACCCTTTGACAGTATATATGTGTATGCTACTGGTGCACTTTATTATTTATACATCCATGTATGTATTTATCTGTAATATAGAGGTATATATTTCTCTCTCTCTCTCTCTCTCTCTCTCTCTCTCTCTCTCTCTCTCTCTCTCTCTCTCTCTGACTGTGTGTCTGTGGAGTGGACAGGGAGAGACCAGACAGATGTGGAAATATGACTATATCACTATGCTACTGGCTCTTTGAAAACACGCAGGAACGTGACATGGCTGGCAATGGGTCACCGCAGCTCCATGAATATTCATGCAGGTTTCACCCCTTGCTCCTGAGCTAATTGCTGCTGAGTCATGTATATTCATCTGCCTATCTACCCTGTGACAGCTCATTGCACCGCAACAGTTCAAACTCCTTTGATCTGAGAAAAACGAGACGGTCTTCGAGCAACTTTCTCACATCTGTGGCTGATGATTTCTTTTCATGATTATCTTCCTGCTCACTTTGCGGAGTCCTGTCACCTTTATTATCACTCAAGATGTCAACAAAATGTCATTTAGGAGAAAAAAAACTGTACATGTACTGTGCATGTGCTACTTGGAAAAGTTCATATACCTCTTATGAAAAAGAGGTATGGATATCCTCATGACTTCCGAAATACAGGCTATGATGCCAAATGTGGAAAATAGTCAAATAGAAACACACAGGATTCTGTTGCTGCAGACTGTCATATTTAGTTATGTAGATTTTTTATCATGTCTGACATACTGTAGTTGTAGGCCATGGTTTCACCTGCGTTCTCAGTGTAATCGAATCTAATCATGCTGGGTTTAATTAAGGGGCAGTACAGCAATTTAACTTATCAAAATGAGTTTACTTACCATTCGGCTGTGGTTAAGGAGGTAGAGCGGTCGTCCAATTGGAAGATTGGTGGTTGGATTCCCAGTAGGGCTGGGCGATAAACCAAAAATGTATCGATACCGAAATTTACGACGATAACCGACGTCATTTTGCCCATGTCAGTATATTCGGTTTTTAACCTCCTAACGCACGCTGTTCCGCCTACGGGACGGGACGGATGTTAGGAGGTAGCCATATATCTATATATAGATATATGAACCATATATCATTACGCACTCGGCATTTTGGTACATGGTTGGTTCTTCTTTGATTTGACATATGACTTATAGCAAAATAAACAGATAGATAGATAGATAGATGGACAGACAGACAGACAGACAGACAGTCAGTCAGTCAGATAGATAGATAGATAGATAGATAGATAGATAAATGGACAGTTAGTTAGTCAGTCAGTCAGTCAGTCAGATAGATAGATAGATAAATGGATGGATGGATGGATAAATAGATGAATAGATAAATAGATAGATAGATATGGCCAAACAAAAAAAAAAAATTTTATATATAATAATAATAATATGGTGTCAGCTTTCATTAGAGACCAAGATTTTGATTGTAGGCAAAGGGGTTGTAAAGTTTAGCGCATGGGGTGGTGGTAGTCAGAGCGATAGATATAAAATATGTTATCTATCGCTCTGGTGGTAGTTATCGTCCATTTATCGTTATCGAGGTGAACTGCTCAATATATCGTGATATTGATTTTAGGCCATATCGCCCAGCCCTAATTCCCAGCTCCTCCAGTCAACATGTCGATGTGTCCTTGGGTATGTTACTTAACCCAAAATTGCTCCTGTTGCTGTGCCAACAGTGTATGAATGTGTATGAATGGTTGGCACAATGGTAGCTCCTGCCATCAGTGTGAATGGGCGTAAAAGCACTTTAAGTGGTCATAACGACTAGAAGTACAGTCCATTTACCATTTACCATGGTCAGTACTGCTCAACCTGTGAGACAGTTGTATAATATGATCTGTGGCTCAGTGGGAGCTGATGGTCGCAAAATAGCCAGAACCAGGCAGAGAGGATCAATCGAGAAGCTATACTAGAGTTGCCTCATGGGAATTGTAGGATCGAGTGGTTTTCAAACTACACCTGTATTAGGAACTCAAAGCCTCCACTGTTTCAAGCTTGTGTCATTCCTGAGAGATTTGGACCTTTTGAGTTAAAAGATAAGTGATTTGATGAATTATGAAAGATCAATGGGAGGTTTTTTGGTTAAAAAATTCATTGACAAGATTGATTTTGTAAGCAGATATTATAACGCTCTACTTAATAACTGGCTGCTTCAATCACATCACACTGGACTGGAGATGCTGAGGAAACACATGCAGAAGGGACCTGCACTCAAAAAAATAACTTGCTAATAAAATTATGGAAATAATTTCCACCCAAATAAAATGCTTTAATTTAGCGAGAAACTATTTTGCAGAGTGACCTAAATGTAAATGGATCAACATGATGTATTTGCGTTACTGTTACTTAATTACTAGGATTCAGTCCAACTAGATTTGTAAGGGTAAATGTAACATACTAACCTAATTTTGTTGGGGCATTTAAACTTGTATGATATGATCATGAGTTTTATTTAATAGGGTAGTTGCAACTACTTTTTTAAAATAATAGTTACATGAATTAATTGTGCTGAGCCAACAAAACCACGTTAAGTTGAAATACCTCATATGAATATGAACATACTGTAACTGTAGCGTAATTATTCATAAAATAAATCATTTTTAACACAGTTTTTATATTGAACAATTTAAACATAAATGTCAACCTATATACCACCAGCTGGTGTCAAGTTTGGAAAAGAAAAACACGAAGGGGAATAAAACTGTATCAGAAATGGCAAAAATGACTTTCAGGTAATTGCTTGCAAAGATGTTACTGTGAAAATACAAACACAGCCTGACACCTCAATGTCCAACAGTTTGTGCATTATGTCATGTCTGTAAAAAAAAAAAGAAGAGAAAGACAGACAGACAAGGAAAAAATGTAACTGCTGAGTTTGGAGCACTCTGTCCAACCTGCCCCCAGTTAAATATACAACAATCAACATATAATGTATTTATGTCAGTAAAACAAATCTATAGAAACTGACACCTATGAACATTTCTTAAGACTGGATTCTAGGTAGCCATAAAAGCTCAAGGGGCTCAAGTTTGAGAAATCAGTCTGCAACATACATTCTTATACACATAGACAATTTTCAAGTGTAAACCATTTAACAACCAACATTAGGTGTCTATATTTAGAGCTTTCTGATGACCAAAAAAACTAATCAAAGCTAGTTATGAAGCTATATGCAGAATGTGGTCCTGGCAACTGAATGCAAAGAAAAATGTTAAATACGGCATTGTGCATCCTCTCAAGTTTCAAAAGAAAACTACTTTGTTTGACAAGAGCACTTCTTTTTTTTTACCTTACCTTTGTTTAAAGAAACATTTCTAAACATTATTCTACTTTGTAACCCCCAAATAGCAACAGTTGGAAGTATTAAAACACATTAACACAGCTTGGTAAAGGTAAATACTGAATCGCTCAATGGCTTCAACGCGACTAACGCGCAAGTAGTGTTTTCAGTGTTTGATTTCTTTTTGAGAGTCTGTTTCCATCAAGCTCCGTGATGATCTTCTGGAAAGCTTCAAAGGTGTATCGCAGCTCTGGAGGGTACCGAACAACATCACCACAGCAAGTGGTACGTTTTCCAACTCATCCATCACTTGCACACCCTCCAGAATGATACCAACATCATCAGGTCCATCATCTGGCTCTGCTTCTTTGCGAATGACAAAGATTCCAAATGTAGTCTCCCCAATAGCCATTTTAAATCAACAGGTAGAGAAGATTTCACAAACATAAAATATTGAATTCAACTTTTTTTCAAATATAACAAACTTGATTGACATTTATGATGATTTATGATACTATGAACTTACAATAGCCCTGGGTGCTTTGGTTTTATGTCCAAGCAAGACATTTAATCATAGAAATATGTCAAATAAAAGCATGTGGTCGCAGTAAACGGTAATTACCATTGTTACTCTTTTTTTTGTCAAAAGCGTCTTGTCTTGTTTTGGACGTTTCTGGTTTCACTGCTATTTTCAACGATCAGCGGGTGATGCCGAGAGCCCCGTCCCAGTCCCAAAGCACTCACCGGCGGTCAGTAGTGTCACTGTTCCCCGCTGCAGTCAGAGACCCGCACCGCTCCACCCGTCTTAACAGAGCGGGGTGTACACTGCCTCAAGTACTGTGCTTATCGTTGATAACCGGGCATACTGCCTGTAATTAAAACCCGACCGGCGTGTTGAATCCCGGACCCAACACGGCCAGGCTCAGGAGCACGGCCGCAGCAAAAAAAAAGAAAAACGGAAGCCACGGCTATGGTCCAGCTCGAGGAGCTAATGCTACGTCGAGTTGACAGAGAAATCCCGCCAAGGTGCTGGGATGCCGTGGTAGTTTCAAGTCGCTGCTTCCCAAATATTATTATATTCACCGCTATTACTCGTCTACTGCTGTTTTGTATAAGCTGTCTTTTGGTTTAATGGGTATGAGTCCGCGCGCGCCGTCAACCTCGGGATGCTAGCTTGCGAGCTTAGCTGTGCACATAATGAAACATCCAGTAACGAAAAAAAAAATTAATCCAAAATGCAAAACAGGGCAATTACTAGCTGTCGAAAACATTTCTCCACCTGTGTTACTTTTTTTTTTTTTTTAAGTATATTTTTTGGGGCTTTTTGCCTTTAATGGATAGGTTAGTAGAGATAGACAGGAAACAGGAGGCAGAGAGGGGGGAATGACATGCAGGATAAGACCGCTCAGTGCCGGATTCAAACCGGGGTCGCCTGCAGCGAGGACTGTAGCCTCAACACATGGGGCCGGTGCTCTACCCACTGAGCTATGCTCAACCCCGTACCTGTGTTACTTTATAGATGGATGGAT
This sequence comes from Scomber japonicus, assembly GCF_027409825.1. NCBI lineage: Eukaryota > Metazoa > Chordata > Actinopteri > Scombriformes > Scombridae > Scomber > Scomber japonicus. The sequence goes on from NC_070594.1 coordinate 28,156,750, forward strand.
GATAAAGGATTAAGCTTACCTTCTTCCACACGTGGTGTCGCATCTCAAAATGTCGGCTCTTCTGTGCCAACCAGGAAGGGACGCACCTTTGACCATGGCCTTCAACTCAAAGAGGGGCACTACTGATTAAGAATTTGCACATTACTGCCACCTACTGCTCTGGAGTTGTAAGCAGACGCGATTTGCAATCTTAACCCATTAAAATTAGGTTGTGTTAACATAAATGAGTCTAGTAAATTTGAAATAGTTGCATTTTATGCTAAAAATACATTATTTAGAACTGTTCAACCACAAAACATGATTTTATATAATATAAACTACATGGTAGACTTAGGTTAAGGTAACAGACACCCAGTTTGCTTTTTTTGAGAGAAACAGGAAAGTAACAGACTGTTGCTTCTTGCTCTTTTGTGTTGTGTTGTTGAGCAGAGAGCTCATCTTTTAAACTGTTGTCCCTCTGTTCTCTTTGTGATAGTTTATCTTCCTCTGTGTGTGTTCACATTTTACACCTGTTTTACTCTGAAGTTAAATTCTAGACACAGTTTCCTGCAGTGGTCAGTTTGTGGTGATACATCCAGTCCAGTAAAGTATGAATGCATCCACCAGACTACCATGTACTCATTTATACTCAATGCCAACAACTTACTGATGAAAATGTTGATGATTATAAAGGACACCTTTTAAGATTTTACTCAGGAGGGTTTTTTTCTTGCATTTTTAAATATTTAAAGTCCTTGTAAAGTAAGAATAAATATGTGTTCTGAGTTTGACATACCACAGAAAAGTGTGTTGTTAACCACCCTGCTAAATTTGAATGATTAAAAAAAATCGCCAAAAATATATGAAATTAGGCTTCAAAGTTGTGTAAACAGCAACCTCTTTCTCTGCTACCAAACACTGTGGGAGTGCCCGCTGAGTCCGCTGAAACCCCGCCCCCTACCAAGTGTCACCTGTCAATCAAAGTCACCACCTCTATTAGAAACATAGACACTACGTCTGAGAGCTTTCTGCTGCTAACTCAGCTGCTAGCTCGGCAGCTAACTCAGCTAACTGGCTAACTGTAGACTGTAGTAGTAGTGTGTGCTGAATGTATTTATACCTCTACAGCAGCAGGGGCGGGTGATTCAGACCCGCCCACTAAATCCTGAACACAGACATCTTGAAACACAGTTTGTGAAGCCTAGCTCCACAATTCAAATCTAAATGGTTGAAATGCTTTTTACACCTTTTTTAGAAATACATTTATGACCTATTTAATGTGTTTAGAAGAAAATGTGAATTCACTTTACACGGTCTTTAACATGTTACTGAATACAAAAATTGCTGTTTTTCATTCTTTCAAATCGTGACACCATTTGACATTTTCAGGAGCATTCAGTCTTACTTTTGGTTAAAACAAAATTATGCAAATTTCTTTTCAAATGATATAAAACCATCAAAAATACTAAATGCATATTCTAACAAACCCAATACTGCTTTTAAAACTATTTTAAATACATTTTTGAATTGCTCATCATGCCAACCCTTATTTGTCACTGACCCACTCATGTGGCAGTGTGATACAAAGAAGCTAAATGTGGCCTACACATGAATATTTATGGACTTGTGCATGCTACTCGCGTTTGCATTAATACACAGTATAAAAAGTGACTATAAATATATTTTTTGTTTCTTTTTTTTATCCACACTGCCTTCTAGTCTTTATTAGACACATGGGACAGACTCATATCTCATGAGCATATGTGCTCCTGATGATTACAAGAAAAACTACAGTGAAAAAATTAATTATTTCAATCTTTTGATCCAAGCAGAATGATGCAATCAAATACATTTTACATTTCTCAAACATTTGTGGTTGATCTTTTTCAAGTCTGAATTCATCCAGGGAGGATTTAAGAGGCTTGGATAGTCTTTCAACAGTGCCATGCTCCATGTTAGCACAGTTGTTAACACTGACACTTGGAAGCCGCCCAGTGCATCCACAGTCATGGTTATAGTACAGCACCTCTACTGTAGCAGCTAAGGGTTGAGTAGTAATGTGTTGACAGTTGAAAGAGGAGAAATCATGTCATTCACATAATTAAAACAGATTTTAGCCTCTGGAAATTGAACTGGAAATCATCCAGACAGGCTCTCCAGCTGTCAAACTGCCACTCACTTTACTGCCAGCAGTCTGTCAGAAACTTCAACACTGGGGTCAATTTAAGTTTGATTTATGTTAAAGATGTATTTCAACAGTTTGATAATACTGTTCCTCCAAAAAAAGCCACAAAAAGACTACAGTAGATTATAGGGCCTCTTTCTAAACTAAATTGAACCCTCTTTCTTTCCCATAAGAACTTAGTGATGGTTTAATCCATTTGTCTTCTACAAGTTAATCAAATAGAGCAATCTCTGAAGGTAAAGTTGTGGAGATGAGGAGCTAAATATTGCTTCCTGTTAAACTGACACAATGAGCTACAACTGTTTCTGCTTTAAGGAGTCTCCTTCATTCATTAGACCCTTGCTGACATGTCAGGTCATCAGAGTTATTTTATAATGTGTCAGTGGAAGTGGTCAGCTAGTTGATTGTAAAGACCCTGTAATCGATCCGTTCTGCACCCAAAGCTAGATAATATGACTATTAGTATGGACTTGCTCACAGCCAATCAACGCAAGCGAATGGAAATATCATATTTTGTGTAAAATCAAACATGATTGGTATCGTATTAAGTACTCAACTAGTATCAGTATCACTTTAAGGTTTCTTGGATTGGTAATGCTATAATCATTTACCCAGCCCTAATTAACATATGATGAAATAACCATGATGATGTCATAGGGTTATCTGGACCTTAGCTTAAAATACATGCATTTACTAGTTGGTAAGGGTATAATACACTGATTGAACCATTTTATTTTCTCATGAAACCTCTTCAATTGACAGCAATGAAAATGTTTCTATTCAATAATGGTATGTGATAACTGAAATGGTGAAACCCACAGAAGATTATCACCAACTCTGCACTTGATGTCAGCTCTGTGGAACTATTTAGCATCTTTCAGCTCGTTGTTTTGGTTTTCCAGTGAGCAACTTTATTGTCTTGGTTCTTCCTCACTGCTCTTGTTAAAGCTCAGATGAATCCACTGCACTGTCTTTCTGGAGTCTGGTGGCCAGAAATTTGACTGTATGTAATTTTGAGCAATGCTTTTGCAATCTGTCTCTTCAATGTCCTTCCAATTTCAATGCCAATTCTCCAGAGTAAATCTTTTAGCATATGAAAAGCTATTAAAGTCACACAGCAGACCTGCAAAAAGCACAAAACTATCAATCACCCCAGATGGGACTCGAACCCACAATCCCTGGCTTAGGAGGCCAGTGCCTTATCCATTAGGCCACTGGGGCTCCACAGTGGATTTTTGACACAGTAGGTTACCCTCTATAGGAAAAATACAGGAGGCCTACAATGTGTCTCGACATAAAACAACAATGGCCACTGAGGTTGCCATGGCAGCGACAGAGGCAACAATAAAGACACACAAACTGAGCTTTGGCTCCAGAGTGTTTAAAAGACATGAGCACACTATTTTCTATTTTCACACTTGTCCTTTTTGACAATAGCTGTTCCACCTAATATTGTTGAAATTGAAGTAATTTTTCACAGTAAATAGATGGTTAGTAGAGTTATAATATATATATTATTTGTAGGTTATGATGTAATGGTTTTACCGGTCTGGCCTACTGTATGCGGTCCTTCAACTGAAATGAGTTGAACACCAGAACTGTCAAAGAATCAGGGCAGCAGCACGATATGAAATACCACATCAGCTTTATAGGTTGTGGATTATTTTACTAATGTTGGTGTGTGTGTGTGTGTGTGTGTGTGTGTGTGTGTGTGTGTGTGTGTATGTGTGTGTGTGTGTATGTGTGTGTGTGTGTGTATGTGTGTGTGTGTGTGTGTGTGTGTGTGTGTTTTACTTTTGCAAACATATCCTTTTTGATAATAGCTATCCCAGCTCTTATTTTGGCATTTTCCAAAAATGACCAGTTTGAATGGTGATTGGCTGATGTATAAGACACTAGTTAAATGACCAAGATCAAGCCAAAGAAGCTGGTTGTTGTACCTGCTAAAGCAGAGGGGAACAATTGGATAGTATCTTAAGTCAAGTGCTGGGGCAAAAAGAACTTGATACTTCTCTACTTATCCCTGGCTCCTGCTCGGTGCCTCAGGTCAGCTGATCTGCTGCTCCTGGAGGTACCGAGGTCAAAGTGGAAGCTCAGAGGGGATAGAACATTTTCTGTTGCTGCTCCTAAATTATGGAACGAGCTTCCTTTAAATATTAGACAAGCGTCCTCACTGTCCAGTTTTAAAATTCGTCTTAAAACCCATTTTTATTCCTGCATGAGACTCTGCTCCTGTTTTAGTGTTTTATGGTTTGTTTGTTTTTTTAATTAGTTTTGAAACAATAAACAATTATTTTAGTATTTATTTCCTGTTAATTGTTTTATGTTCCTGTGTTGTTTTATCTATTTATGTACAGCACTTTGTTTCAGCTGTGGTTGTTTTAAAGTGCTGTATAAATAAAGTTGAGTTGAGTTGATGCAAAGGAATTCAAGAAAATGTCCAATGCAACTTTTCAACATTGTATAAAGTCTTCTGGCACTGCATATAAAGACATGTAATGATTGTCACAACAATATATCAGATGATGAATGTGTTCTGATATCTGCAACTGTGATATTAATTGTGTGTTATTATATAAAAGTTTGCACACAGTTTTCTATTTCAGTGCTTCCCAGTTGCATTACACACACCTCTGCAGGGAACACATCAGCAGCACTGCTTGACCAATTGTTTAATAAAACGAAAGAAAGTGAATAAAATTGAAGTAAGTGGAGTTTTACTTTCTGTTTGAAGAAGATTAATTTAGTGCCTAATGAAGTGTGAATCATTCAGGTCACATGTACTCACTTTTCAAAGGACTTTATTGAAATCCGTGCCGGCTACTGTGGTGAAAGGTAAGAACTCAGAACTCTACAATGGGTTGTAAGAAAAATAAAGTCTTTAAAAGGTGAGCTCATTCAATTTAAAAGTTACATTTTTATAGCAGTGTATCGACAGTTGCTATTAAATATTTTCTTTACATTATGTAGATACTTTATTTATCATTATTTATTTATCTTTAAGCTTGATGATAGGATGATATCATTGAGCACCTTGAAGCCAAAGATAAAAAGAAGACAATGGGGTAGACATCAGGCCTCTCCAACAAACCTATAGTGAAGGTGAACTTTATTGAGAAGGATCAAACTGCTGACCATCATCCTGTAAGCCAATGAGGTTTGAACATGAGTAGTAGGGTCCCCTTTAAGTCTGTAAATCTACATATTTTACCTCAAGCAGTCCCTCAAAATATGTTTCTGAACAGGCTTTGTTGTTGAAAATGCATTTCCAGATCCAACTGCTAGCCTATGTGCTTACTACTATGATTTCCCATAGAGTTAGTTAGCATTAGCTTGCAGTTTTCTACATACAGCCTGTCTCAGTATTATTCCAGTTATGTTGTAGCTATTCACTGATAATGCAAGAACAGCTGTATCATATTCAGATTTGCATGCATGAATGATAAATCTTAGATGAGGCTCATCTCACCCTGGATTACAAGACTTTGTTCATATGCTGGATTTTGGAAATGTTATGAAAATGGAAGAAAGATCATCCTGTTATGTAATGGTAGAATAAAAAGTGTTTGGAACCTACAATCACCACCTGCAGCTGCACTGGAATCTGATTTGGTTTTACATAACTGGAGTAAGAATTATCTGTGTAATGCACACATGCAACCTTCCTCTCAACGCCTGATAACTGGAATTGTGCTTGATAACAGACACAATAGTGTCAAGTTCCTGGTGTGTTATGGACATGTTCATCTCTCTCTCAGACAGCCCAGACTCTTCCATTCTGCAGAAAATAGTACGTCTCGATACACTCATAAGATTAGCAATGCTTGACACTGGCAACTGAATTTGAAGCTTTTTTTTATCTTCTTCTCTTCAACACGAAGCCTGGAACATCCAAGGCCTCATGGCACAGTTGTCACTTCAACAAATGGACATGTTATCTCTACCTGCTCTCTCTCCCTTACAGGCCTGTGGAGCTGCAGTAGTGCCTGTATAATGGCTGAGGCTATCTGAACATGACTGTCAGCTGATTACATGCTCCAACTCTGACAGCAAATGCTGCAGAAGATGTGTCTCAGGATCTTCTCCTGACTTTGAAATAGACAATGTAGGATATAACCTTGAGTTACAAAGATCCTTGATCCTTGAAGTTACCTTGAGATCAAATTGGGCTGTACGGTATGTGGACTTTAAATTAAAATGAGTTTGATACCCCTGCCCCTGACTGACACAAATAAAGCTGTATAACAGAAACTTGGTCCTATACTTGCAATTCTCATATGACTATGAATTAAATAATAATTGGGTCAGTGACAAATGAGAGTTGGTTAGATGAGGAATTCAAAAATATCTTTAAAAACAACATCAGGTTTGTTAAAATGTACATTTAGTATTTTTGTTGGTTTTATATCATTTGAAATGACATTTGCATATTAAATATGACTAACATAACTAACATAACTGACACAGTTATGAAATGTAAAACACAACAACTTTTATCATCAATTAGCAGATGAACCCCCAAAACACTTGAAACAAATAAGGTAAGCTATGATGCTGGCATTATTGTTTGTCATATGTAAATGCTGAGTCATGGCAAGTTTTTCATCTTTTATTTCACGTTCAATTTAGTTTTGGTAAGCACGCTACTTTCCTCTGACCTCTCAGTTCTCTATCTCTGTGCTTGAGGTGATTATTTCAGCCCCCAGCATATTTTCATTTTATCGTTTCTGTGTGTGTGTGTGTGTGTGTGTGTGTGTGTGTGTGTGTGTGTGTGTGTGTGTTGGAAATGCTTGTGCTAAAATAATACCATGTTAAACTTATGAATAAAATATCCACTGACATATTCACTAGTTTGGCTGTGCTTTATGTTTAAACTCAATGAAAACAACATATTTTGTTATAGTTTATTATAATAATAATTATAATAATACACAGGCAGCAGTGTGAGGATAGATAATATAAAAGACAACATTGTTTATTGTGATTGTGAATGATTTAAATATCAGGATTTAGGCAGATTAAAAGTCAGATATTTTAGGATGAGTCATTGTCTAGTCAGCGTTGCTATCATCCCCCTGCAGACATACAGAGGCCAGTTTGTGCTGTGATGTAAATCTTTGCTTATTCACCCTTTAAAGTGAGCATCTCTCCTCACAGGACAGAGTCAAAAACTATTTATGCAGACTTAGCTAATATTTGCAGGGCTGCACACATCATCGTGTTGCGTCTGGAAAGCAGTGACTCATCATGGCTTTTGCTCATCTTGTCTGTTTATGTTAGTGCTGTTCAAGTCTTCATTTGCCTCCAGCTCAATCAGTGTATGAAGCCGCTTGCATTATCTTTACAACTGCAATTTTCAACTGAGATCTCACTGCATTTACCTGTTCTGCTAATGTTCACAATAATGTAGCTGTAATCAGGGTTGGGAAGGTTACTTTGGAAATGTAATAGATTACAGATTAGTTACTCTATTTAAAATGTAATAAGTAATATAACTATTGTGATTACTTCATCAAAGTAATGTAACTTATTACATTTGATGACTTTTTCATTACTTTTTTAATATTCTAACCAATGTTTTTTAACTGTTAGATTAAGTGTACCCATTAAGCTGGTAATTAAGTAGCAATGGATTGATTAACAATAATAAAGCCATTAGTTAGTGTTTTTAAATACTTCATGATGATGCTTTTCCCGAACACAGGCATGTTTTAAATGCATGGACATTACATGAATATTTTGCATACTCACTTTTTTTGCAGCAGGGTGTAACTTGCTGTAGGAATGATTTGGTTGGAGTTGAGCAGAGACTGCAGGTAAACAGTTTGTGAATGTGTGTTGTGTTGGGTGTGTGGCATATGAATATGTATATGTATATATACTGTATATATATATATATATACAGTATATAATATATATATATTATTATTATTATTATTTTTTTTTTACGTATATACAGTATGTATGCATAATGGTTCTTATTGTGGCGAAAAATTGGCTTATATGTCAGGTAAATTCTGTGCCTTCTTCCAATGGTTACACAACTTAAACATTTTTGTCTTCATGAAGGCATCGATTGAATCTCTGTTAAAATGCAGCAGTTACAAGAAGAGCTCCAGTGTGAATTTCAGTGAGGTTTCAGTCAGGGATACACTGAAGGAATTCATGGTTAAAGCTCTGCTGTTTGAAGGAGCTCTCAAAGAATCAGACTGAAATGAACAATATGAAACACCACGTCAGCTTTATAGGTTGTGGAGAGAAGTGTCAACAGAGCTGGCAGTGTCAGCACTGTACACCTGCCTGAAATCAGCTTTTAAGACATGTAAAACATAAGTTGGTTTGAATAATAATTTGTCTGATATGGTTTTTATACAAAAGTTGATGAACATGTTTTTGTTTTTTTTTTGGTTTTTTTCAGTATGTGTCAGTGACAAATAAGGGTTGGCAAGATGAACAATTCAAATATCAGCATCAGGTTTGTTAAAATGTACATTTAGTATTTTTGTTGGTTTTATATCATTTGAAATGATATTTGCATCATTTTTTTTACCAAGAGTAAGACTGAATGCTCCTGAAAATGTCAAATGGTGTAACCACAAAAAAATTATAAATATTTTATCCACCTACAGTGTACCTACTTATACAAATAATTACTTAATTTAAAAAAAAGTAAATCCTGATTGACATGATTCTCCAGATGAAATGTAATATTTAGAACAATAGTATTCCATTAGCTTTATTTAATATAGTTATAATGTAAGATCATGCCAAACTAGTTGATATGGTGTTTTATTGTTTCATTCATAAGTTTTTATGGTTACACCACTCAGACATTTTTGCCATAATCCTCTAATATATTCTCTCAAAATGGTTTAAAAGCAGAAATTTGACGCTGGGTCCACAAAAAAAGAATGTGTGTGAATTATTCATACATTTATTTTAATATCTTAACCCCTTTAAATATGACTAATCCACATGGACACAAAACAATGTCATTGACCCATGTACATGTCTGGCACTCTTAAACCTCCCACCTTCAGAATATATAATACAGACATTATTCTGCAATGTGAAGCTCAAACATCCAACTGAAGGAAGATTGGTTACACTGATGTAATCTGATTATTGGAAAGAGTCCTACCTGATTATATTCTCATTGTGCCAAACTCTGCAAAATACAGCATGTTCAAACTCAATCATTTACAAGAGCTCTCTGACCCAGATGTGACACTGAGCTTCACAAGTGTAAAGGATAAAGCTGCTGTCTTGATGAAAACACAGCAGTAGGTGTGTATGACCTGTAGAGTTGAGCTGACATGGATGGAGACACACAGTGTTACTGTGCTCTGAACAGAGGACTCTATAACCTGCTTTTACTGTTACCTGGATGGATTAATCATTCCCTGCAGTCTACAGATGGATACAGTAAAGTATCTGCCAACAAGTGTGACATATGGAACTAGATTTGATTGTCATGGATGGTGAAAAAGAATAATCGCAAGTGTGTATGACATACAACTACATTAAACTAGCCAGGGTTGGGAAGGTTATTTTGGGCACCAAAATGTAAGTTAAGCTGTTTTTCATGGATACTGACATGATTTATAAGAGAGATCATTTCTTATAAAGCAACATTTATCTCTCATTGTAAAATGTATTCATTAGTTCATGTAGATTTTGGAAGGTAAGTAGAAGGAAAGTAAAGATAGTTACTCTACAACACTGCTTTTAGCCAGCGACTGTACTCTACTGTGACTTAAGGCCCATTTATGCTCAATGTTAAATATGGATCTGGATACTGACGGAGCCTTCTGTCCGTGCTCTGCATCATTTCGTCCGTATTTCTGCACGTTTCCATAAAGCTTACGGATACGGACCAAACGGAGCAGTACCACCGGAGACCATGGGAGGGGCAGTGTTGCTGTCACTACTCAATACGTAGCACTTGTGAGACACGAAGAAGAAATAACAATGGTGGAACTTTTTGAGGAAGGTTGTGCGAATTGATTAGAAACTTTAAACATATCGTTTTTGTCTTTTACGCAAGAGGAACATTATCAATATCTCCTCCACAGTCACCATGTTTGTTTTTAAGTTTGTTGTTGTCATAAACTTTTGACTCGGTGCTGCCCCCTGGTGGATGTATTGGTTAACATCCATGCCAACGTAAAGGACGCATGGAAGTATGTGAGCAGTGATGGTAACATCGTTTGAAAAGGACGTATACATTTTCATACGTACATTGAGCATAAATGGGCCTTTAGTGGGACACTTAATAGAATGCAGCCAAGTTCTATTGTCATCACACATTTAACAACTGTAGCTAATTAACTGTGGTTTTTATAACTGTCTCTGGCTCATTTGTTTTAAAATGAGAACCCTAAAAAAGTGTCTGAAATGTGTTTGATAGCCACATGCTGATGCACACACCATGCTGAAACACACACAGGCTAAGCGTGAATGTCCAAAGCACCCTCATATATTGATGATGGAGCTGAGGAGCAGCATTAAGGTTGCAGGGTAAGTAATCATTTTCTACTAATATCATCCTGTTTGGATGTTTGCTAAAGAAAAACATACCTGAATAACAAGAGTTTAGATTTGTTGGTGTTTTCAGTCAGTATTTGTTACTTTACAAGAAGGATGATGGCATATTATCGATTACCCAAACTTCCCCAAAACCAGTAAAAGAGAATAATGTTTCTTTTTTTTTGTGGATTCATTGAGACACATTCATCAATAACAAATGAATAACAACAGTAACATAAAATGAATGGACAAACTCATAGAATTACTTGTGTATGAATAACATGCATATAATGAGGAAACGTATTAAATATACGTATAAAATAAGTACACTGTTGCCCATAAAGTTGGAATAAAATATTTTTACTTCTTCTCATTAAATGATTGTGACAATATGATTTATTATTGATAGATAAAGTGTATATATTCTCAAAATTGTATTGATCAATGTCATTGCCCATCGCTCCTTGTCAAAGGTGATTACTGATGTGTATGAACAGAAAATAAAAAGAGGAATGTGTCTGAAAACAAAATTATTCCAACTTTAGTGTATATAAGCTGCTCATACACTGCATCTCCAAACACATAGCAGAAAAAAACCATTTCCCCTCATGTAGAAATAATGTAATTATCTAATGATATGATGGCTTTTCAAAGTCACGCTCAGTTACTATTATAATGGTAGGAAGCTAATTGTGGTGCAGTCACTTTTTACAATGTTGTGAGGAGGCAGGAAGTGACCCTCACACTGACATCAGAGTGTCTCAGCAGCTCAGTGTGGACATTTAGCAAATGGTCAAACGAAACGTCACATGATCACTGAATGTCATTAAAACAAGTTGAAAAACAGCACAGATACGTGTTAACTCTGCTAGGTCTTCCACTGAAAAGAGATTTTTAAACAGTTTTTTGAAAATGACCCTCTCTCCATCTCCACAGCATGGAGCTGAACTAGAAGAGCAATGCTGCATTCAGCAGTGTAGTGCTTAGGTGAGCTACAGCGATTACATGTGATGTACAAATCTGTGCTTCAACACCATGAAATTGGACGATTTTCTTTGTTAGAGTTCACACAACACAGCAGAGGGGATGGGGGGGCAGTGTATGACATGGACTTACACTTATATAATCCTCAGGAACAGCTGCAGGTCAGAATACTGAGAGTGAAGAAAAAGAAGAATGTTCTGCTCAGGATTTCAAATGTAAAGATAACAATGCTGTGAAGTTTAAAGCGCTCACCTGTTTTTTCATTCAAGTTCAAATAAGAAAATGCTAGCCAGAGACTTATTGCCTTTTCATACCTGAAAGTCTGAACAAAGGTTCATGCTTTTGTGTGTCCTTATACATGACATTGATTGGTTTGTTGCTTGAATTAATGGAGAAAAATGAATGAACAGATAATATATGTATGTTGCTGCTGCAGTGTCTTTATATTCAGGTGTTAAAACCACTGTTTAGCCATATGTCACTATGGATAAGCTGGACATGTGCCCTCAATGATCAGAGAAAAAATGTGCAAGAATGTCCAACAGAAAACGTTATGTTATAAAGTTTCCACCCACTAGGAGCTTTATCCAATTGGAATAAAATAAAAGTGGTTTCCAAGAAATTTTTGTCTGATGACCAGGTTTTATTGACCAGTCATCACGGCTGGGCAAGTGATGATTGGTTAACAACATGCCACAATGCACTGTGGGTAGTATGGTGTATACAATTACACTCATGATGATAAGTACATTTGATAATGACTACTAGAGATGAAGATAAAGTGTTTGCTGTCCTTGCACTCGGTTACAACGCTGATGTAACCCATAGATGTGTGTGAAGCATATAACTAAATGTACATCATTTTACTTTATTCTTAAAATGACAGTAAGAGGAAAAGGCCAAACATAATGGTATATCTGAAGGATTGAAACATAATGATGTATTGTGAAGAAGAGAGTTTTAAAGGATGAGATGTTATTCTGCATTTACTAAATGGAAAAGCACTTAAGAAACTGAACTTATTGTGATCTGATAATAAGAAACTGAAATGTATAACTGAACATAATGAAACTCTTTCCACTGACCTCATCGTTATTTTAGGGTATAAAAGTGACCCTGACATTGAAACATTGTGTCATACTGCATACACTTGTGACACTTGTCTGTGTGTGTATTGAACAGTAATAAAACTCTACTGCCTTCAGCTAGAAGACTCCTGGTGATTTTTGTTTGAATATTTTGAGACTCTTTTTGAATAACTAAGTATTAGACATCAGTTGATACAATAGTAGGTTGTATCAACTAGTGTGTGGGGAAAAATTCATCCAACAGAGAAATGGACAACCAAAGCCTACAAATAAGTAGACTTTGGCAGAAAGGCAAAATGAGGAGAAGTTCAGAACAGATTGATTATTGGGAGGGGGAGTGTCAATGTAGCATTTTATTCTAGATGACAACTGTAGTCACGAAGAAGGTGATCACTCAAAGCTTGAGTGTTGGTAATGAGAATGTCTCCTCATTAGCACGTTTAGCAATGTTTCCTTGTGAGGAAATGTTCCCTAGGCTGCAGAATATGTCTTTTAAATTGGTCTTTTAAATGACAAACACAGTCAAACACACTTTGGAGATTTTTTAGAAGTTCACTCCACTCAAGAATTAACTTTAAAAATGCAGCTTTTAAGGTATAAATGCAAAATTTTTCAAGTTCAATGAGGAACTTGTGACCTTATAACCCATAAAGGGATCTAGTGGGATCTACTTTTTGGTCCTGACCTTTCTGGAAAAAGGCATCTGGACCAGCAGGCAAGGTGGATTCACTCCTGGATGAAAGTTCAAGAACAGGTTCACAACTTTTCCTCCTGTTCATACTGACTATTAAAAGGTCTTCTTCAAATGTGCTTTCAATGGAAGTGATGGAGGACTAAATCCACAGTGTGTCTACACACTCATTTAAAAGTAGATGATCAGCTTCTATTGAGCTTCATCAGTGTGAGTTAGTCATATCAAGTGATATCTGACACATTTACAGTCTCTTTACCATCAAATTCCCTCTTAGTGTTTCCTGTTGAGCTGTGGTGGAAGTATAGTAACAAAAAGACTTTGCTACTAAAAACACTGTAACGTTGAAACATAGAAGATGAAGATTTGACTCATTTGGACAGCTGATATTAGAATCAGATCAACTTTTAAATACACTTTTGAAAAGTCCATCACTTCCATTGTGGGTGCTTTATGAAGAGATCTTCTAATGGTCAGTATGAAGAGGAGGAATGATTACAGCAAGAAAAAACTGGTTTCAGTGTTCCTTCAGGCTCCTGGTTTTATTGTTTTAAGACAGACTTAAGACAGAACCTGTCCTTCAAGCCAAGATGAATGAGACATTTTTTTAAGACCTAAGAAGAAATGAAACACCAATGACTGATGAAGTCCTTGTGGTGTGAAAGCTCCAGAACAACTATTGAGTGGACCTTGTGGTGAAAACTGTACAGAGGTTGCAGCTATGTTACAAATGTAAAACGATTACAAGCACATCTATGAACATCATCTCTCCCACTGAGAATCAATGATCTGACTCAGAGACACTTCTTCCTCCTGCTGGGTCATTTATTTCAGGCAAATATAGTTTTCAACCATCGTGCCTTGTTACACAATACCCATTATCCCACGCTGCACTGATATGTGTGTACTAAATTAGCGTTGTTTGAGATGATGATGACCAGCGGGAACCGAAACGAGTGCGCCAGTCCTGGAAGAGGTATTGTTTATGGAAAACAGTGATAGCGGCGCAGTGATAGCTTCCCCTCAGGGAGCAGTTACTGTCAGCTGTGTTAAGTGTTTGTTTTTTTTCAGCTTGTTTTCAACCTGACCCAACCAGGATTACAATACTGACACAGAGCCTCATTGAATTCAATTGAATTGCTAATTGCCTTTAGAGGAAGATAACTTAAGACAGAATAATATGGAAACAAAAGAGGGTCAGTATTGAAGCATCTATCCTGCTGCAATAACACTGGTGTCTAATTCTAAGTGGTGAAAAAGACATCACAAGGCAGGACAGTTAGCTACATTATCCATTGATTATCTAATGAATTTGAATTATCTGATGTTAGCACTTGTTCCAATGGATCCCTGATTTATTATTACTCAACACCAATATTACTTTTGTACATAATGTTGCTAATATTGCCCTTGTATCTATTTATTATGTATTGTTTGTATTCTTTTATTGATGCTCTTCTATGTTACTGTCCACTTTGCTGCTGCATTAATGTAAATTACCCCATTGTGGGACTAATAAAGGAATGTCTTATCTTATGTTCAAGTTTGGTTGCAGGGTTAGGGTTAGCGTTAGGCTCACAGTAAAGAAGGCTTGCCCCCGTGGCTCCATGATTGGCTAGTAAAATGATATTCCTGATGCATGTCAAATGTTAATTAAAGCATTTGTAAATAGCTGCATAATTGAGCTCTCTGTGTGAATCAATCAAACTTTAATTGTAGGATTGAAAACAGGAACTCATTAAAAATAGGAACTCAGGAAACGCTGTCATAACTCTTAAGAATCTGCAATGAGGAAACACCAGAGGTAGGATTACAATGTAAAAATAAAAGAAAGAATGAATGAATGAATAAATAAATAGATACATAGCTAATAAAAGAGTCATTAAATATTTTTTTCATCAAATCACATGACATTACATTACATTATGAATAACATACAGCAACTGATTTACAACCAAAAAAAGTTACTGCAGATGAAGTAGTAGTGTATGAGATGATGCACAAGCTACTGTGGAGGCTGAAGTGCAACTAAAATCATTATGTAAGAGAACAGCTTTTGAATAAGTGTCCATTGTATGCGACCACTATGCAGGAAAGGGTTAAGACCAAATCTAAGAACAGCGAACGCACCCGTAAACAAACAGGGACAGTCTGATTGGTCAATACTAGCTGGCCTTCTATTGGTTGACAGCTTCGATCCACAAAAAATCAGAGAGTAGAGCAGAGATCCATGAGCACAAGTTCCCTGAGCGCGAGAGGAAGAACTCGAGTTTGAGCGCAGAAAATCTGCGCGAGCAGTGTTGTAACCGAGTGCGAGGACACAGTGCGAGCATGCGCAGAGCTAATTTGAGTGCGAGAGCAGAGTTTTGAGAGAAAATATCACAAAATCTGAGCATGAAATCAATAAATACTGCTCTCACATCCATTTAATATGCTCTTGAATTAAGATAGGGAATAAATTCCATAACAGTCAGGCCTAAAAATCGGATTGGAGAAGGAATCAGATTTGAATCAGATTTTCCTGCAGTCTGAACGCAGCCATAGACAACTCACACAGTGTGACATGCAATACACAATCATTGTTGCTGCTTTTACTCTTTATACAAGAAATGATTATAAGCTAGTAACAGCAGACCTACTGTATGCATTTGTTATTCACAAATCACACACAGCTGATAGATAAGTGAACAGTTTCAATCATGTTATAAAACCCCTCATACAGTCCACAGCAGCACTCTTCAAGGTGAAGCCCACTGAAGCTAACAAAAGGGAGCTGTGGGATTTAGCCTTCAGCTTCTATTCAGCAGACAGAGTAAGAAATATATTAAAGCAATGAGTGAACAAAGGACAGCTGTGTACGACTAAAAAGACGTGTTAGTCTGCGAGGGTGTGACGTATGAGTGTGTAGAAATATGAGAGCTGTACTTCAATACTGTCATTATTTTTAACTTCGAGCTGATCCATCTGCAAATACTGTTGTTTATATTGCAAAAAAGACTATAGACTATATGTTGTGTACCACAGAGAGTTGGTTGAATGATGTTTAAACCTTGATATCATTCATGTCCTTTACCAGTATTTTGAAAAGCCAGTTTGAGATCAGTCCAATAAGATGAACCAGGATCAATCTGTTCAGCAGTACATGTGAAATTATGAAGAATAAGATATTACGTACAAAATGGACAAAACCACTAAAACAAAGCAAAAGAGCAAGAGATTTTGGCAGCTATGAAGTATCAAATACAATTCCACTTAGGTTATCTATTTCATAGCATGAAAATAAGATATTGTTAAAAAAAACATAGTTCTCTGCAGGGTTATTATAGTTTTGACATATGCATTAATTTTTATTTTTATTTAGTTTTTCAGTTTGTTTTTTCATTTCAGTTTAGTTTTAGTTAGTTTAACAAGTGATAAAGTAGTTTGAGTTTAGTTTTTATTATGAGGAATTGACTAGTTCTAGTTTAGTTTTAATTTAGTTTTAGTCTTAGTTTTAGTTTTTCGGGTATTTTTTCTAGAAAATCATAAATTGTGCGTCAAGGATCTTCTTGTGTGTTATGTAGCAGCTGCTCTGCTGCCACCTGCTGGAAGAAGCCCATTATCTTGAGAAGTCAAACTGAACAGGACACAATAAAAATCAACGCTGATTTTTCTGCAATTCTGTTTCGTCTTAGTTATGCATTGTTGATTGTAGTTTTTATTTAGTTTTCGGTTTTTGAAAAGTGTTTATTTCTATGTTTTATTACAGTTAACTAAATTGTGTTTTTGTTGCTAGTTTTAGTTTCAGTCTTTTGTTTCTGTAGACAGATTTGGTTCGTATAAATGACACAACAGTCTGTATATGTTCCATTCAAAAACTCTACAATGTCTGTTTCTTTATTTTTATTTAAGTAAAATAAATTTTGAAAACAATGTCAGCTCAGATTTTAAGTATGCATTAAGCATAATACATTTGACATGAACTAAGTGAGTGATGTTCACAGAGCAGAAGTAAAGAGGAACCTTCAGGGAGGAACTCTAGAGGTTCTTTCAGTTTGACAGAATTTCCAGGAAATAAGCCTCCTTTAACTGCTATTGTTGCTTTATGAAACATCCTGCTGTTCAAGAGGAAAGTGAAACATCATACATAATACAAACTCATAGTGCAATGAGGTCTTTGAATGATGTGGTCATGTTTTAGGGTAGTGTTTCTTACATGTGGTATGTCTGTTTGTATTGTCCAATATATGAACAGTGTCTTATCTCATCAATATAGTAAATGGACTGTACTTACTACTACTTATACTACTACTACTACTACTACCATATATTGCTGTATATAGCACTTTTCTAGTCTTTTGACCACACTAGCGCTTTTACACTACTTGTCACATACATCCATTCACACACACATTCATACACTGATGGTAGGGGCTGCCACACAGGGTGCCAACCTGCTCATTAGTAGTAAACTAACATTCATACACACTCCTGCACTGTTGGCCCAGCCTTTTGGAGCAATTTGTATCTTGCCCAAGGACACATCAACATAGGAACTGGAGGAGCCGAGAATCAAACTTCCGACCTTCCAATTGGTCAGCCACTCAGGAGGTAATTTTAGTAATCGGCTAAAATGAAAGATTCCCTCCAGACATCTGCTTTGAATAATCTGCTTTGAATAATTATTTCAGTCTAATATGTTTTTCTACTTATTCTACCTCATTAAAAATCAAGAATCTCCGAACATGTACATATTTAAATATATAATATGTATATATATATATATATATATAAGTTTAATTACTGCATGAAAGATGTCTCCTACTTCACTGTAAACTCCATTCTCAATGTGTGTGCACTGGAGTTTCAACACCACACTTGTGTAAGTTTCATTCTGGACCAAGACTGCCTCAAAACTTGTTCATCATTCTCATTGGCACACATGTTAAACTCAGATTGTTGTGTACAATGAAGGTCAAATATCCAACTGAAACAAAATGAACAAACGTCATGTTGATAGCCACTGTGGGCTCAGTATAATGTTGTCTCTTTAACTGACACAAGTTACAACACCTGAATGGACTGATTGAGTTGCAGGATGAGACTGAAGGACTGAAAAAAAACATGGGCTGAGATTGCTAGAAGTCAGTGAAATTCTACACGACACACAGCATTACAAAGTGTTCCTGTGCTGATACTGAATGCCTTGTAATCACTTGCTGGGAGTCATTCTTCATCATGTCTGAGATAGATTGCTGTACCATGATGACAGACTAAAGCGCAGGGGGAAAAAAGACTAGACTAAACATTGATTGAGCCATGCAATTACACTTCTGGAAAGGATTTAGTAATTAGTCGTAACATGAGTAATGTACACATTAGTGGCATAGAAAAAGAATATAAAACAAGACTTATGACTGTGCAGTGATCAGGATATCATTGTGGTGTATACTTATTTGCCATGGAAGGTGTGCTCAGTCTGCCAGGTATGTTTGTCCTGTTAGTGGAAAAGACAAACAGTGGTGATATTGGTCTTTCTGGGGACACAACATTTGGAATGAATTGATCCTCACACAACAGTGGCACATCATTGATTTTTGACCCTCTAATGGAAGGTCATTGTCTTGCACTGCACTGATTCATAAAGAATCTGCAATATCCTGCTGTAGGGAATATGTGCAATACTTTTTTTTGTTTTGTTACTGAATATTAAAAGTAGTTGGGTTGTATTTGTACCTGATAGTTGTGTGTGTGTGTATGTGCGCTGTGATGCCATCTATATTTTTCTTTGAACGCCTAATACACATTTCTCCTTTGGGAGACAATAAAGGTTTAACTGGTCAGGTTAAATTTGACCAATTTAGACATTTGAAAGCAATTTAAAGAACACATAAATTAGACATTAGACTTTTCCTACAGTGTCTTAAAATATTCAATTTGAAATATTTTTTTTTAATTATATATTTTGGTACACATTTTGCAAGCCTACCATTCAAATATTGCAGCATTCTTCACTTTAAATAAATTACAACTATAACTGTTATGTTCTCATTTCAGATAATGTATCATAATCCTGTGACTGTAACTCTATTTTCAGTGTAATAGTGTCAAATCTAAAGAAAACATGAACACAAACATGGTTCAAAATTTGATGTAGGCACTAATTCTAACATAATAACAACATTCTAACAATATATATGAATAGTATATAATGGTTGACTTATCTATTGTGGATTTAAAATGACCAAGAGTTGCTAATTCATTCATTTTTAAGGTACTTTTACTCAGTATGTCCCAGTTGGATGTTGTAAAGAAGCCAAAAGCAGTTCTTACAAGCGCTGTATGATCATGGGGGACATAGAGCTTCAGCCAGTCATTAGTCCTGGTGTAATGTGGTCCAGTGGACCAGCATAGCATGGAAGTAATATAAGATGGCAGCTTTCCAATAAGTGCCTTGTAAATAAACTAATACATATGCAAATCACACCTCTTAGGGAGAGAGGACCGCCCAAGCTTTTTGTACAGGTCGTAATGATGAATGCTATAAGCTTCATCAGTAATTAACCTGAGTGCAGATGGTGGATGGTATCAAGGGGGTTTAAAGTTGCAGCCAAAGCTTGCTTGTACAAGATGTGGCAACATTCTGAAACTGATAAAAAGTTGCTGAGAAAAGTGCTTTGCTACAATGTAACAGGAAGCAGGATTTATTCTTAAAGAAAAAGAGAATCTTTTGTCTTAGTTTACCACCAAATGTATGCATGATTTTTGAAGGATATCTTCATCTCAAAGTATTTATATACCATGATTCTTTCAATATTGGTTCCACTTCTTGTGGTAATGATGAGGTTATCCAATGTTTTTGGCTCTGGAGAAAAACATTTGCTTTTGGTGTAAGACTGACTTCAAAGTCAGCAAAACAGTGTTGGAGAGATTCCAGGGCAGAAATATAAAGTATTATCATCAGCATGAAGATGAATATACCATAACAGTTACAGCAGAAATAATATCACAAAGAGCAGATAGAGCAGGCCCAAGGACTGAGCCTTTTATTACACTCTGCTGTTCATGAGGAAACTCTGCTCTGATAACTCCAACATTATAAAGTTTTCTAAGAGCATGATCCACTGTATCAAATGCTTTTGAAAGGTCAATAAAAAGAGTTGCACAGTGTTTGTTATTAGTGGAGCAGGTTATCAGGCTCTGACATTTGGACCCAGGAAGAACCAATGAAGGGATGGTGAATCTGAAGACACTTTCTGATGGCAGGCCAAACACTGACCACTCTGTGAGCAGGAGGTGGAATTGGGAAGAAGATAGGTACAGACAGAGGAGTGGGATTTCATCACCGCCAATACTAAGTGGGTCTCAGAGGGGGAGAGAGAGCCTTTTGAGACCCTTTACCACAGTAGCACAGACTCAAGAAGATCCTTGATGATCTGGTCGTAATGATCATCGGACAGTTCTATTTTCAGCTTGGTAACCTCCACTGACGGTTGCGACTCTTGGTGTTTGGAGCTCATTTCAGCATGATAATATGCTCATACTGACAATGAAGCATCACCATAAAGTTCATCATCTGAGAAGCATGAATATTTGTCAAAAACCTTGTGCTGAACTGTCAAGCAGATGTGATTATATTTTACATTGCGTAAGTGATACATGTTATTCGTTCAAGGATCGCCAAAGTCAGGAGGGTTGAACCTCTGTGGACCTTGAAAAGTTATATGAAATTTCCTCCACCAAGTAGTTCATGTCTGTACCAAAGTACGATGGACAGACCGATGTGCATATTGCTGGGAAATAATCGAGCACAGTGATGTACCTCAGAGAAGCTCTTTCCATATGGACATGGTTTAATCACCTGGCTCAGAGGACATTCAGTGGGTTAAGCTACCATATTTGTCCAGCTTCATTGGGGAATTCATTGGGAAACCTTAGGGTCAAAGGTTCACATCTTTACCCATAAAACTGCTATCACTGCTGTCCTGCACAGCCCTGACAGATTGGGTTATTTTCCTTCAGTGGAAATGTAACTGCATTGATTTTTAATACAGACATGCTGCAGGCTGGTCTAGTAGAGGACAGCGCAGTACCAACAGTGGCAAAGGGCCAAGTGGGAGCAGATGAGAGCGACTGAGAGTCCTCGTGGCCAATTCATTCTCCCCTAGAGGAAGTGGAAACTATTTCACAGATGCTGATGATATATGCCTCTCGAGCTGGGCTGCCCAGACACTCAGATACATAATCAGGAGGACTAAAAGAGACACTTTGAGTCAAGTTGGTTTTTGAGATTGAATGTCCTGCTGGCCCTGACCTCATTCATGCATGAAAGATTATCTAAATGTAAACAAGCGCCCCAATGTCTCTTGTGTGATTACAGGTTTACACTCATATCCCCTGAGAGGTTGGAGTTGCATCAGCATTAATGCACATGATACAATGTCAGCACACTTTGCAGCTGTGGTTCACACAGGTAAAATACACAGTTGACATCATCTCAATTTTTCCAGGGTTTTAAAGAGTAAACTACAGCGACAATCATTTTTGTCTTCAACATTTTTGACATCTGTCACTTGAAGAAACATTTAGGGCTTCAATCAGAGTGCCTTTTAGCAGTCTGGGAAGAGAGAGAAACTTTTTGCTTGCTGATTTTATGTTGCTGAGCACACTCTATATGCCTCATGTTATAGCAGGAGGGCCCTGAAAGCTTCGAGTTGAAAAAACCGAGAACAGAAAAGCACCAGATGTAAGTGATGGTAAATGGAGATAACATATCAGACTGGTCTTGGATTTGTTATAAATCAATGATGTCTATTGTTGGATACTGGGAGATATACAGCTTTACCAAACATAGTTACCATGATATGAATAGAAAACAGCAGGTGTGGAATGAGTTTACTTCACAGGAAAGCCAAAGGTGATTCGGTGGCTGCCTAGCAACAATTAACAAAAAAGTTCCAACAAGCTGCTCTTTTTAAAATTCACTGAGATCCAATTTGTAAAAAAAATCCTCAAGTGAAGGTCCAGAACATCATAATGACTGTGTTATTTTTTAGTAGCTTGAAGTAGCATTGTAGTTCCATCAGCATCTGTGTCTAGTGGCTAGATTGTACACTGTCAAATAAATACAGTAGAATGTATGTATTAGTGTTTACTGTACACTGAATTTGTGGGATTGAAATAAATGATCAAATAAGAATAAAAAAGAACAAGATAAATACATCTTATTTTCTTATATCAAATAAAAATGGCATTTTTAAAATAAAGTACATTACAGAAAGCTTTTGATCGTGATTCTTAAATAAAGTACTTAGTTTTAGAAAAATAAATAAAGAATCCCTTTTTACGTTTCAACTTACATTAAACTTAAACCATAAACTTAATTTCACATATAATAACTTTATAACTAAATATCTCAACACATATTAACTGCAATTACGCTTTGTTTTCTCTTTCTCTTAACCCTTACATACTGTTCATATCCGGACTCATAATTAGTCTCTACACAAATTCACATTCATTAATTCCCCAAAAGTCATTAATAAATGCTTGATTGATCCTTAATGAAGCTGTCAGAGAGCAAATACAATTATTATTATATTTATCTATGGGAAAAAAAGACATTCACAATTACTATTTTATGGTCCAGGCCAACATTTTATGATACATACAACATGTTTAAATGCTGATTTTTGAATTTCTTTAATAAACACAAGTCAAATTTGTACATTTGCATATATAAAATGTGTATCAGCTGCAGAAAAGACATTTATTTCCAATTTATGGCACAGATAATGAGTGGTTTCAATTTGTACGATGATAATAAAGACTATTCTATTCTGTTCCATTCTATTCTATTCTATTGAGATAGTCACTAAGCCTGTCACAAGTTACCATCAGGGGTGATATTAACTAGGAATACAGATGTAAATGAGCCACGCTGCACTTCATCTGATTTGCATAAAGTGCTGCTAAGTGGGAGCTGATGCCGAGTTGTTTTCTTCTGCTCAACTTGGAATATTGATTGAAGATAGTGAACGTTCATCCCACTAGAAGAACTCTCCCGATGTAAAATGAATGTATGTATGATTATGTATGATGAGATTTTATAAATAGCCTGTGATGTTTTCAACTCAACAGAAAGATATGGGATTGAATGACGGTTGGTAAAAACTCCTTCGACTGGATCATTGCTGTTAACGGAGGGAAAATAATATAACAGCCTACTTACTGTCTGCTACAATCATACGGAACTGTGAGTGGAGCTGCTGTGAAACATTAAGTCAGAAAATTTACCCAAGAGGCCACTGAGGGAAAGGTAAAATCATGTGGAAAAATGATGGCTGGTTATTTCAGTGCTGCTCTTTAGTCTTGTGTTGTGGTGATGAGCTCTGAACACTTTCTAATGCATTTTAGACACTGTTTCCAGCTGCAGTGGTCAGGCTGCAATGGTACATTTCATTCTTTCTACTATATTTTTGGAGGAGATACGCATTGCATGAGCTCAAACACACACTTTTCTGCTATTTAACCAGTGTAAAATCTAGTTGCCGTTCTTTAGTAAGTAAGTATACATGCAATTTGACTGTTAAGCATCTAAAAAGATCCATAAATAGTATATTTTCTATGTTAAGGTGTATGTATCAGAAACTGCTGCACAAGTCACACTAATCTCTTTCTGTCTGTATTATACTGTATGAACACAGGAAGTATGTCTGTCGTGATCAGTCAAGGCCTCACAGTTATTCTAAGCTCCGTGGGTGGAGGATATAAAGTAAATGAAGCAATGGTGTTTTCTTCTTTTATAATTCTCATGAATTAAAAGTGTTTTTCTGCAGTTGATGATCTTTGGAAGAAGTCTGATTCAGAGTGGACTGAATGGCAAAGGTGGTCCATTTACTGACCACACAGTTATGGGATTCTTGACCCTTTGATGCTTATTTTTTGTACACTTGTTTTTTTTATTTATGGAGTCATCATCAGAGTACAAGAAGTATTAAAATATAATCTGCACTATTGTAACCCAGTACTGGCAAAGTTCTTGAGTGGCAGTAAAATCTCATGTTTATTCCATCCCTTTCCACATTTTGGGCTGCAAGTGTGTCAGTGATGTTTTTTTGTGTCCATGTGGTTTAGTCAAATTTAAAGGGGTTAGAATGTGAAAATAACTTGCACACATTGCACACTTTTTTTGTGGACTCAGCATCAAATTTCTGCTTTTAATCCATTTAGAGAGAATATATTAGAGGATTATGGTAAAACTGTCTAAGTGGTGTAACCATAAAAACTTTGTACCAAATAATTCAACTTGTTTAAAAACATTAAATTATCAATAAAACACCATATCAACTACTTTGGCATGATCTTACATTATAACTTTTATATTAAATAAAGCTAATGGAATACTATTGTTCTAAATATTACATTTCATCTGGAGAATCATGGAGATCAGGAAACATTTACATTTTTGTGGTTACACCATTTGACATTTTCAGGAGCATTCAGTCTTACTTTTGGTTAACAAAATGATGCAAATGTCATTTCAAATGATATAAAACCAACAAAAATACTAAATGTACATTTTAACAAACCTGATGCTGCTTTTAAAACTATTTTTAACATATTTTTGAATTGCTCATTTTGCTTTATTTATCACTGACCCAAGTACAGTAGCAGTGATAGTGCTGCTTTAGAACTGCACCTCCATTATGGTCAGGGACTTGTGGGAGACAGATTAAACAGAAAATTGTGGAAAATCTGTGCAGCAGAGGTTGAGATATCCCACGTTTTTGGGCCTAGTATGGGTCAAACTTTTAAAAAATACCAGATCCTACATTACCCAAATTTGGTTGCATTCCTGTTTTCAAAGACTGAGAGTAAACTGACCTTACTGGTTAATCTGGCTCTAACTATGTTCACATTGTTTTCTTGTTTAGTTTTATTTTCTAACTTCCACAACTGATTATTCCCTAGATTCTGTGTTTTTCAGCTCTGAGCGTGTTGCTCGATTATCATGCAACACGCTGTGACCGCAGAACCAAATCCAATCAAACAGTCAGAGGGGAAATGAACCAGCCACACTCACTGCTGTCTCAAAAACATCTGCTTTGGTGCCTTTCATGTGGACAATGAAACAGAATTATTCCAGTGGAAGCGCTCAGTGGTTAATGCAGGGCTGTGGCTGCACTGAGCATCTCACATATACATAGAAATATGTGAATGTAGGTGTTGCTCAAAAAAGGACTCTTGCTCTGTCAGCATACCTAAAGCTACAAAAAGACTGAAGTGCTGCCTCTACAAACTGTAGCATTTTTTTGCAGCATTTTTAAGAATGTTTTTGTGTGTACTGTATGTCTTTTGTACTGTAAAAACATCAATGCACATTTGTGTTTATTGCACATTTTGCACACAGAAATGCCTCTATTGGTAGATTTTTACTACACTGTATGTTAATGTTCATGTGCAGCATTCTTGTATATGTGCTTGCATGCATCCAGCGTGTATGTGTGTGTGTCACCTGTGACTGATGCAAGGAATAAAGCTGCTGCCTCACAGTGATCAAGTGCTGTAATGGCCCATTGGCCTGAAGACCAATGTCCTGTTCATTTGATTGGCGGAATCTGGGTAGTGGCTTCTTCATTGTTTCATTTATCTTGTTTGTCTCACACTTGTACATGTCAATATATTCATACACACTCATTACTGATGGATACTCAATTTAATCTTCTTAAATAAATTTACTTTACTTTAAAGTCTGTGTAAAGTAAGAATAAATATGTGTTCTGAGTTTGACATACCACAGAAAAGTGTTGTTAACCACCCTGCCAAATTTGAATGATTAAAAAAATCGCCAAATATATGAAATTAGGCTTCAAAGTTTTGTAAAAATCAGCCTCTTTCTCTGCTACCAAATGCTGTGGGAGTGCCCGACAAGTCCGCTGAAACCCCGCCCCCTACCAAGTGTCACCTGTCAATCAAAGTCACCACCTCTACCAGAAACATGGACGCTATGTCTGAGAGCTTTCTGCTGCTAACTCAGCTGCTAGCTTGGTGGCTAGCTCAGCGGCTAACTCAGCTAACTGTAGACTGTAGTAGTAGTAGTGGCGTGCGCTCAATGTATTTATACCTCTACAGCAGCAGGGGTGGGTGGTGATTTTCAGACCCGCCCACTAAATCCTGAACACAGAAATCTTGAAACACAGTTTGTGAAGCCTCGCTCCACAATACAAATCTAAATGGTTGAAATGCTTTTTAAACCTTTTTTAGAAATACCTAAATGACCTATTTAATGTGTTTAGAAGAAAATGTCTGAATTCACTTCACACTGTCTTTAAAGAGTCATGTGTGGTCTCCACATTGTGTCCTTCCTCTGAGCCAGCTGGTGACAGAGCTCATGAGATAGATGTGTTAGAGAACTATAGGCAGCTGCTTTATGCGAATTGAAATGGGCATCCAGCCTTGACCTGTCCATTCCTTTCCACTGTGCACTGCTAATGGTAATGGTGGCAGTGTGAGAGATGACAGAGGGAGTACATTTCCGATCTCTGTCACTTTCTCCGCATGAAAGGTTTTAACATTTCATGAGAGCTCCATGGCTACTGCAATCATTTCATGCAGTTGGAATTAGCTGGTAGACATGAACTTCAATGCAAAATGGACAATTCTTTATTAATTCAGTGGTTGAGAAATATATATTTTAGATTAGTATTCTGGTAAAACCTGAACATGGCAGTTTTAAGCTACTTTTATACTGTTCAAATGATCCATTGTTGCCTTTTACATTGAAATATTAAAAACTGACCAAAGAAGTATAAACACTCATTTCCACTGTATCAAAATCTAATCTATATCCTATCTGGACACTTATTAACACTTCACACCAGGGAGAAGAAGTCATGAACTGACAGCTCATTTATTGGTACATGGACCCAAGAAACATCAGAGCAATGTTCCAATATTAAAGCCTGCTACTTTATTCTACTTGACCATAGACAGAAACTGAGCTGATGACCCAGAGAGAACCGTACACACTTCAGACCAATTTTGCAATGCAAAAAATGGCCCAATGCAGTTCTGACCTCTCATTGCTGAAAGCCCCCATTCTATTTCCACTCTTGTTCTCCATTAACTGTTACATTAACTATTACACAGCTTTGATTTATTTATTTATTTGAGTAGACTTTTTTTGAAGGTGGGTTTAAAATACAAATCATGTTTGTTCACAGTTGTGGGTGACAGCACACTATTATCTCATGTATACCATATCACTTATTAATTAACTATGCTTGTTAATTGCTGTTTTGGCCAGTAATCAATAACTTGCAGACACATACGATCCTGGGTTTGTTTGTGTTTTGCATTAAATTTGGTTACAATTCACATCCCAGCTAAGTTTTGGGTTAAAATAAAACACAGACATGTGTTGTTAAGTTCTGTTATTGTTTATTGGTTTAGTTTGAGTTTCATAATGTCAGCATTTTCTTTCTTTGTTACAGTACTTACCATACTGGCCATGTGCTCAGGAGATAATAAGAGGAGGCGACCAATGATTTCCTGTATGTATAGACTGGGTGAGAACATTAGTGATGTCACTAAGTTAGAGCAAGTGGAGGTGTGGCAGGTAAATTGTGTTATGTAAGCTATTGATGTTGATTGTGATTTGTTTATGTAGGGTTGCAGATATGTTGTATGGAGGCTTTGTGATACAGTAACGATGCTATTTGGAGGTCGGTTGGTAGTTTCAGGAGAGGCACTAGTCTTACCTGTGGAATGGTACAGCCCAGCTTGACTCTGATGGACTGCTGATGGAAGGGTCTATTTCAGCAATTGCTTTATGACAGTTAATGGCCCATTTATGCTCAACGTTAAATACGGATCTGGATATGGACGGAGCCTTCTGTCTGTGCTCGGCGTTCATTTCGTCTGTATTTCTGCACGTTTCCATAAAGCTTACGGATACGGACTAAACGGAGCAGTACCACCGGAAACCGTGGGGGGGCAGTGTTGCTGTCACTACATGATACGTAGCACTTGTGAGACACGAAGAAGAAATAACAATGGCGGAACTTTTTAAGGAAAGGATGTGCAAGTTGATTAGAAACTTTAAACATATTGTTTTTGTCTTTTACGAAAGAGGAACATTATCCATATCTCCTCCACAGTCGCCATGTTTGTTTTTGAGTTTGTTGTTGTCATAAACTTTTGACTCGGTGCTGCCCTCTGGTGGTGTATTGGTTAACATCCATGCCAACGTAAAGGATGCATGGAAGTATGTGAGCAGTGACGGTAACATCGTTTGAAAAGGACGTATACATTTTCGTACGTACGTTGAGCATAAATGGGCCTTAAGGAGTTTTAGATGTCAGTGTGTAGCCGTGTGTAGCCGTGTGCACGTGACGTTACGTTGTTATAAGTTGTGTTTATATGAGTTGAGTTAGGATCTGCTTAGCACAGTTAACTGTTTCATTTTCTCTTTTTTGTTTTCTACTTATTTTTGGTTACACATGTAGCATGGTGTCACTTTTTTGTTAATACAAATTTAATTAAGACAAATTTCATGTGTCTGCTTCCTACCAAATACAAAGCCACTTTGGTCAGTCACAAAACGATGTAATCTATGACCCAGTTACAGTCCAGATATTTATTTATGTGTGACATAACAGATATAGATAATAGCTTATTGCATATATCAAATAGCCTTAAGGATGTCTTCTTTCACAACTTTCATGATCAACAGATTCATTTGATAGTAGATTATATAGTGAACGAATGCCAAAATCACATACCAATTATCACATTCAGTACATCACTGGGACCCAGCTTCCTGCAATTGGGGACATTTACCAAGCCTGCTTAAATATAATTTGTGACCCAACACATTCTGACCACCACCACTTCCAACTACTTCCCTCTGGCAGGCGATACAGGACAGTTCAGTCACGCACTACAAGACAGAAAAACAGCTTCTTCCCCCAAGCTGTTAAACTAATGAACACGGCCTGATCCCCTCATCCCACTCACCCACACACACTCACTGATTGCGGCCTACTGTTACAATGAGAATTGCTAATGTTTGCACCTTTTTATACTGCATATTGCACTTTGTTGCTCTTATAGATTGTTAATGTTGTATTTATGTCTTAAGTTGTTTTTAATTGTCTTAAATGTTGTTATGGCTCAGGGAGTGCTATCTAAATTTCGTTATATTGTTGTCTTACCCTCAATATAATGACAATGAAGCTACAAATCTAATCTAATAGTGTTGTCTAATTGGAAGCGCTTCTGATCAGGTTCTTTCTGTTTGG
Organism: Scomber japonicus; assembly: GCF_027409825.1. Lineage (NCBI taxonomy): Eukaryota > Metazoa > Chordata > Actinopteri > Scombriformes > Scombridae > Scomber > Scomber japonicus. Next base: position 28,186,489 of record NC_070594.1, read on the forward strand.
TCATTGAGGAGTTTGACTGACAGCTTTCCCGACCAGCCTAAACGAACTGAAACAGTGTTCAGGTTAGGTGTGAAAGCTGCCTTGGAATATTTTATATTTTGGTCACCTGTTGTCTTTTCACCAGGTTAAACTAAATGCATTTAAAGTATTCTCACCAATGTGAATACATTCCCTGTATTCTGTTCCCTAGCTGTCATGACATCAAAGCATTGATGTTCTTCTTCACCTCCAAATCTACACGGACTTCCCTTTACACCACCACTTCAACTGTATCTGTCATTAATACAGCAGGCAGTACAGATGTGTGACGCTCCTACTCTGATGTGTGACGCTCCCTTACAACAAAACCCTTGACCTTGCAGAAAGTTTGAATTCGGGGGACATGGATAGAGGTTGAGAAGGGGGAAAAAAGAAGGAATATCATCAGTTGTCCTTAATTACAGCAGACGGGCATCACACAGGGCTTTTCATTCCTGACCTCCACTGATGAGCACATTTAATAGGTTGTAATCCTGGCAGTGGCAGATCGCCATCCCAAGTACAACCTTTCTGTTCTCCATTTCACCCACAATGTCTGAGAAGAGGGTGAAGATATTCAAACTGATGGTTTTAATCAACCAAGGGCATGAGTGGCTCTTTTTTTTTTTAAAACATATTGTGTGAATCCTTGTTTGACTTTGCATAATTTGATTTTGCGGAGGGAGGGGGCGGGGGGGGATTGAAGCCAGTGCTCGACAACGTTAATTCTTATCACTTTTGTTTTCTTTGAGCAGGAAAAATAATGTCGGGAAAACTTTGCGAGGGTCTGGGGGGAAATGGGCTGAAAATACATTCATCCATCAAAACATGGCATGATGAATACGACCTCAGTTAGCGGGTAATCAGAAATGAAAACAGTGATTAAATCTGTTTGTCTTCTTTCTTTTTTTTATTGCTTTACATGCTTAGGTGAGGAAGAAACTATTTTCCCATTGTATATTTATCTCTCAAATTTGAAATTGATTCATTTCTTTCAATCTAGCAGCAATTCAAAGAATGAAAAGCCTTGCTCTGGAACACTATGTCTTGACAGCTACTAGAAACATTTCAATACAATTACAATAGATATTTAAACAGTGACTCAAGGACGATTTCTGTTTATTTCAATGGCCTCGTCACCTTTCCTGTAGTGCTTTCTACAAAGTCTAATTCCCTCCATTACCACTACTTTGGTCCATGATGGAGTTATTTTTTTGCTTGTTGTCTGCCTGCCACTAACCTCTGCTGTCATTTCAGACTTTTCCAGCTGTCTTCTGCTCTTCCAACCATAACCCAATCACCTCAATGCTGGTACACCCACCTGCCACTCAATCTCCTAATCAGCCCCCTCGGTATATTTAATGTTTCCTGATTGTCTATTGAGTCTTTGCTACAGTGTCTAGCCATCTTGTAAATTGGACTGTTTTGCTGCCTTTTTGTTCACTTCTTTGGACTGGCTGCCCCATAACAACCTTAATTTTGTACTTTGGAGACAATAAACTTTGTTTTAACCCACACTGCCTGCTGCTGAGTCATCCTCTTGATTCAATTACCTGTCTTCTGGAGCCTATACATGTTAGCTCCATTTGGGATCAACTCTTTCACTGGTAGTTTCAGTCCAAAATGAAGTTGGACTTCTTGCAAGGGCTTGGATTAGACAAATAACTTAACTGTACTTTCGGTTCATTCGACTTGTTTTTTCCCACTACACTGAAATTCACATCATCAACAACATTAATCAGGTTAAATGAGCACTCAACCCAAATGCTTTGTCAGTGTCAAGTGATACTACTGATGCTGGTATAGGGCTTAGTGGTGAATTACATTTAGTAGCCTGATAATGTTATCAGAAATGTATTGAGCCTTTACAAAGCTGGACTGATGGGAATTAAGGAAATGGAGCAGTAGATCTTCTAATGTATGTGCAATTCATGTTGATATTATCTTGGAATAAACTGGGAATAGTGAAATTGAATGGAATGAAGATCTTTATCCTTCTTATCTATCAGTGATATTACAAATGTCTTCATTGCGTAAGAAGGTATTTCATTCCTAACCATATTATATATAAATATGGACATAAAGAGGAGCTGCAATTGGAGGCCAAATGGCCTTATAAAACTCTGCAATATATTCATCCAGATCTGGAGTTCTTCCAGAAGGCAGTGATTGAATTGCTTGTAGCAACTCCTCCAAAGTGAATGAAGTTCACATGCAGATATCTGATTCAGAAGGCTTTTCTAACGTGTGAGTGGGTATTACCATTTCTCTTTTACTGCCTGTAAAGCTTGGTAAATAGACCTTTTCTACCCAGACTCTCTTGGGTTTTTTGTCAAAAATGTAAGAACTCTTTTACGCTTAATTGGGTGACCTAAGCTTCTGACTTTAAATGTCATCACGTTCAGTATGTTAGCCCTACTGAGATTTATGTACTGTAATGGAAGTATTTGACCACAGAAGCAAGAGCTGGAAGAGGAAAGAAAAGGGGAAAAAGCAGAGCAATAACAAGAAAGTTAGGATATGAGGGACCCCCTACTCCTGCTACCTCACTCCCAGAATCCAAATGACTAGGAACCACATAATAGATAAAGCCCTTAACTTGTCTGACAATTGGTAGATTCCCATTAACAATGCACATCATTGCACACAGGCTCAGGAGGTTCATCTACTAACTGGAAGATTGGTGGTTCAATTCTCGACTCGTCCAGTCCACATATCGATGTGTTCTTGGGCAAGATACTGAGCCCCAAATTGCTTCCAATGGCTGCACCAACAGTGCATGAAGTGTATGTGTGAATAGGTGAATATGACATGCAGTCTAAAAGCACTTTGAGTGGATGAAGGATTAGAAAAGCGCTATATAAGTATAATTTACAACTTATCATATTCAGAGAAAACTATGCTTATGCTTAGTTATATTAAAGAAGAAAACATGGCATGTGCATTTTATTCTGAAGAGAACAACTGAAACCAGATTTTTACTGTATACATACTGGTAAGATTCAAAGGAGTTTCCTAATGCTCTTAAACTAATGCCCAAGAATCTGCCAGTCTAAATCTGGTGCCACCTCTGCATGATGGTCAAATGCACCCTTCACCATATACACAAAGTATTACATTGTCAGCTTAATAACACCCATTATGTCCATAACCTGCAACCTGTTATTCATATTGTTCACTGTTGCAGAGCACATTAGGTGGTAATTTATAGACGGGTAGAGTTTGAGTGATGTTGAGCTTGCATTTATTTATATAAACATACACACTCAACCTCTCTTATATAAAGCAGTCAGTTCAAACCTGGTCATGTGTAGTTTATCTGGCAGTAATATTACAGTAAAATTCCTCTTGTGGGGAAGAAAACAGCTGAATCTTCCTGTTGTGTAGCATCCTCAGCTTCCACAGATGTTGATGATGAAATCCTTGCAAAGTCGATGAAGAACTTCTTGGACAACTTCTTCTTCCTTTTATTGAACTGGGTGATTTCTGGTGAAAGTTTCTGGTTGAATGAGAAGCTTGGATCTGTTATATAATGTGCCAATGTCCTGTGGAGCATAGGACAAACTCTTTATCTTGGAATTTGAGAAAAGCCAGCATACAGCAGAATCTTTCTAGTGAGAAAGCTTTGTGGGATCTCCAGAAAGCACAGTGTCTCCTTTCACTGTTACGTAGATGAAATCCAAATATACCTTCTATTGAATCAGGGGGATTCCAACTGTATCGGATTCTTACATAACTGCCTCTAAAATGTGAAATGCTGGGTGGTAAAAAGTTGTCTTGGTCCCCCCAACATCACTAGGACTATACCTAGTCACTTAGTGCCATTGACATTGAACAGTCATGCCCATGCCAGGAATGTTGGTGTCATCTTTGGCTGAAATTTGACAAACACATCAAATCTGTGTTGAAAGGTTGCTATTTTCAACTGAGGAACATTTCCAAACTAAAGCCAATCCTCTTTCTCAATGATATGAAGACTGTTACCATCACATTCATCTCCTCAAGATTAGTACTTCTTACTGTTCCTTGGTGTTGGCCAGTCCTTGTAGGCCAAGACTCCTAACTGATACCAGAGAAAGCATTTCACCTGTTTTAGTATCGCTGCACTGGCTACCTGTCAAATACAAGACTGAATTCAAGGTTATTTTATTTGTTTTTAAAGCCACACATGGGTTGGAACCACTTTCAGAACTTTTTTACCTCTACTCCATGTGTTTTGTGGTGCTTTGCAGAAATGTATGGATAGTTCCAATCCAAGACATGGTTAAACTGCACTAGAACATTAATCATCATATTTCCATTGATTTTAATGACTCTTGTGTTAAAAACTATATTGCATCAGTGGTGCCGCTTATAGGAACAGAGAGCAGGATCGTTTAAATATTGTCAATGAGTTAAAAGCCAGAACACTTCAATGATTTTCATGACAGAGTCTTTGTGATAGATATCAACCAGTGTGAACTTTGAAGAGGAAGTGGGATCCCTCATCCCCCAACAATAATCAAGCATGAAAAATGAGCTCTTTTAGCCTGATGCTAGAATGCCTGAACTCGAGCTTTGGAAAAGCCCAATCACAGCTTTTAGCAGATCACTGAAGTCCAAACCCAATAATAACTTCTTAATACTGTCAGCTAGAGTTATTATGTTTGTATGTAAACAGAGTTGAGAAGGTTACTTTGGATGTGTAATTTAAAACGATTTAAAATGTAATAAGTAATGTAACTATTTCAATTATTTAATCAAAGTAATGTAACTTATTACATTTGATAACTTTTCTCATTTTCTAACCAATATTTTCAGCACCAAAATCTAAGTTCAGCTGTTTTTCATGGATACTGACATGATTTATAAGAGAGATCATTTCTGATAAAGCAACATTTATCTCTCATTTGACAAAAGTCTGTCATTAGCTTAATTGGTACTGCAAAACCATTTAAGCCCATGTGTGTTAGATGTAACCTCCTTTGTAATCATCAACATTTTCATCAGTAACAGACAGATTACATTTACATTTATCTTGTAATTAAATTATGTAATGCTGTTACATGTAACTAGTTACTCCCCAATAATATTTCTAACCTAGGACATATCTGTATTTATGCAAAACATGACACTTTAACATTTGACTACACATTTTTTGTAGCAAGTTAGTATATCTACTATAATTAAATTGTGTGTTTGCTGCAGGGGATGTTAACCTTATTATACTCGATTTTCTCAATTGAAATTGATTATACTTTATTTGAATTTATTATGACAGTACTTTACTTAACTTCATTATAACAGCGACATTCACACATACTGGAATGAAGGCAAAAAACTGAAGCTTATTTTTATAACATATAAAGGCTGAGCGGAAAACAAGAGCAGCATCATAGCTTATGGAGTGAGTAAGAGCATATGTGTACCTCCTTCAGGCATTAATGTAGAAACCAGTTCAGACCTGAAATGAAAATAATAAAAAAATCAAATTTTTAGAGGCAGTAAGTAAGGTCAATTTTAAAAGCTATCATGTACTGCGTATTACTTTGGTATATATGTACACTGTAGTTAGATATTATGTCAGCTTATTTGACATGATTATATCAGTGATATCATGTGAATAATTTGGCTCAAGTTGCACTTTGTAAGGCCTCTCAAAAGGATCTACACAAAGGTCGAAGGTAGTCCTTGCCTGAGGTGATATTTGTTGTTTTTCTTACAGCAGTAAATAAAACAGTGACGTTACATAACTGGCAGCAGCAGCAGCAGGTGATGTGCTGGAGAAAGGCTGACTCAGCATTCCTCTGATGTTTTGCCCACAGAACAGTCTGACAGGAGGGGAGGGGGGGGGGGGGGTTCATCTCTGCCTCTTCCCTGAGGCCAGAGGGAGCTATGGCATGCTAATGTCATTATAATGCATTGCTATGGTAATCACAGCATTGATCAGCTGCAACCACTCTATCACATATTATGAAGACAGAGCTGTTCTGCCCGCCAGAATTTTCTGATGAATTGTCCTGTATTTTGCAGTTCCTTCTTCTTCTTTGTAAATTAGTCTGCCTTCCACAGCTCATATTTAGAAATGTAGAGTCCAGCTTGATGGAGAGAGTTCTCTTTTTGTTATTTCTCACGTGTATAACCAAATAGATTTCAGTGATTAGTCAGCAACTTTCTTTAAAGCACCACCACCAAAATAAATGTATAATTTGGTTCTGCTGACAGAGCTGTGAATGGCAGTCAATGAATGTCACAGGATGAAAACTTACCTGAGAGATCAGCAATATTCTTTTTCTTAGAATGGCAGCAAAATATGAGCTCGGTATTTGCTTTACCTTGAAGATTCCATGATAATAAGATTCCATTTCTGTGGTTTCTGTGGTTACTTTCATAACTCAGCCGTTAAATCCATCAGAATCCCCCACAACCCCATATGTTATGTTATTTTATTTAAAGACCGTGTAAAGTGAATTTGTATTTCTAACCATTAAGATTTGAATTGTGGAGCTAGGTTTCAGGAGCTAGGTGTTTCAAGATTTGTGTGTTCAGGATTTAGTGGGCGGGTCTGAAAATCACCCCGCCCCTGCTGCTGTAGAGGTATAAATACATTCAGTGCACACTACAACAACTCATAGAGTGTATAAAAGAAATGGACGTAATATCTGGACATTGGTTTGTGGACTGCTGTTCGGAAGCCAATAGTTTCAAATTTAGACAGCGCCACCTTAAAAATTTCAGGTGCATGCTGGGAAAAATAAAAACATGGATTCTACTTATATGGGCATGAGGCGTAGCAGGGAGGTTGCGATTGGTTGCGAGGTCTGGATCTCAAGGACATTGGTCAATCAACCTGTCAATCAGGACGTAGCCACGCCCTAATGCATTCCCTGCTTTATCGTCAAATATAAAATCAGGGAAGCCAAAATTTCACAAATGAACATCATACTGCATTGAAGAAGGCTTTAAACTAGCGATTGAGACCATAAACACATTTTGAAAACGTTTACTGAGGTTAGAAATCAAGTGAGAAGTTGGTGAATTCTCCATTGACTTGTATTGAGACGGAAGTCCTTTTGACACCAAAACGGTTGCCCCCTGGTGGCCTTTTGATAGAATGCAGTTCTAAGTTACTTCCGCGTTGGCCTCATTTCAGAGGACCGGAACTCCCAGCCTGCTACTACTACAGTCTACAGTTAGCCAGTTAGCTGAGTTAGCCGCTGAGCTAGCCACCGAGTTAGCCGACAAGCTAGCCGCCAAGTTAGCCGCTGAGCTACCCGCCGATCTAGCAGCTGAGTTAGCAGCAGTAAGCTCTTAGATGTAGCATCCATGTTTCTAGTAGAAGTGGTGACTTTGATTTACAGGTGACACTTGGTAGGGGGCAGGGTTTCAGGGAACTCGGCGGGCACTCCCACACCGTCTGGGAGCAGAGAAAGAGTTTGCTTTTTACACAACTTTGAAGCCTAATTTCATATATTTGGTGATTTTTTTAATCATTCAAATTTGGCAGGGTGCTGACCAAGTTCATCCCCTGTGCCTACATTCCGGCCCCTAATTATTATAACAGAATAATTACAACACTGAATATTCAACATGAAAACACAATAATCAAGGTAAACAATTCATATCGATATACATCCTTTTGCATTCAATGTAGTTCAATGTCCGTAGTATTTCAATGTCCTTCACTCTACAATCTTCAAGTGTCTCTAGGCCAGAGGTTCTAGAACATACGGAGCCTAGTGTGAGAGTGATCTTTACCATCACTCTTAAAGTCACATTCAAAGTCAAGTCATGTCAAAACAAGTCATGTCAAAGTATCCATCAAGACTCCCCAGCTTCTTGAAGAAGACAAATCTTTGTGACTGGCCTGTCCAGACAGCTAGTCTTGGTCTTGATCTTTACTTGTCGCACAAGTCCTTTCTTGTCTTGAACAGCCTCAATAACTCTCCCCATGATCCAAGAGTTACGAGGTGCTGTGTCATCCACGATGAGCACAATGTCTCCAGGAATGAAGTTGCGCTTGACTCTGTTCCACTTTTGACGTTCCTGAAGCTGCGGCAGGTATTCCATTGTCCATCTTTTCCAAAATAAATTGGATATGTACTGTATTTGTTTCCATCTGCGGACAGCATACAAGTCCTGTTTTTCAAAGAGACCAGGTGGCAAAGATGGTTGACCTTTGAGAAGCAGAAGATGGTTGGGAGTCAGAGCCTCTAGATCATTAGATCAGTGGACGCCTTTGTTATTGGTCTGCTGTTAAGAATAGCTTCGACTTCACAGAAGACAGTGTGAAGACCTTCCTCGTCAAGAGTTTGTATTTTTAAAATGGAGTTGAGTACCTTTCTAATGGAACGGATTAGTCTCTCCCATACTCCTCCATGATGGGAGCCAGTTGGAGGATTGAATGTCCATTTAATCCCTCGCTGTAGGAGTTCCTCATGGATCTGAGAATGATTCCATTGTTGAATACATTTTTTCAGCTATCGATCAGCGCCGACAAAGTTTGTTCCATTGTCTGAGCAGATTTCCTTGACTTGGCCTCGTCTTGCTATAAAGCGACGTAAGGCATTAATGAAGGAATCGGTATCCATTGATGCTGCTACTTCAAGATGTACAGCTCTTAAAGCTAAGCAAGTGAATAGAACTCCATACCTTTTCACATGACATCTTCCACGTTTTACATTAAATGGGCCAAAACAATCCACTCCCACTGAAGTAAAAGGTGGTTCATCTGGAGATATCCTGTTGCGTGGCAGATCTGCCATCTGTTGACTACCAGGAACTCCTTGTACCCGTCGGCACACAACACACTTTCCCAATATCTTTCTTACAGCCACACTAGCGCCAGTAATCCAATATCTCTGGCGTAGCCTCGCCAACACATGGGCTCTACCACTGTGGCCGACTTCTTCATGAACCTGTCTTAAGATAATATCAGAGATATGATGATCTTTGGTCAATATAGCTGGATGCTTTGCCTCTTCAGGCATGGCTGCCCGACTGAGTCGTCCCCCGACTCTCAAGACGCTATCATCAAGCACCGGATTCAGTTTGTATATGTGGCTTGTCCTTCTCACATGCTGTCCCTTTTCCAGGCTAGAAAATTCCTCTGGGAATCTTTTCCTTTGACAGATTCTGATGATTTCCAGCTCAGCCTCCTTCATCTCCTCCACAGTTAGAGAAACACAAAATGCATCTTTGACACTTTGTAGCTCATTTATCAGAAGACATGTCTGTTTTCTCTCATCTCATCGTTCCTCTTCTTCCAGATACTAAGGAGTCTGTTCTTGAATCGTAAGATCCAACACATCACCCGTTTTAGATGGTTCCAGGATGAGGTACAATTGATCAACTGAGACACTGAGTCACACTCCTCTGTGGCACATACAGCATGAACCAAGATGCTTGTTTTGACCTCAGGGTCATTTTGTCCTGGTATCATTTTCAAACCATCTGGATTTGTGGGCCACTGCTCCTCTGGCCACATCAGAAATTGTGGGCCAGATATCCAATTTGCATCCTTAAGGAATGACTCCACACCAAGTCCCCTAGAGGCAAGATCTGCTGGGTTGCATGAGGTGTTCACATGTCTCCACTGACCTGCATGAGATGTTTCAAGGATTGCAGACACTCTATTGGCCACAAATGCTCGAAATCTTGACGTCTCGTTTTTAATGTATTTCAGCACTGAGGTGCTGTCAGTCCAGAATACAGAGTCAAGCAGCTGCATCTGCAATTCCTTCCTCCACAATCTGTCCATGCGTGATGCAACTACTGCTGCTCTTATAGTGTTTGGCCTTTAGCACCACTGGCATCAACACTCCAAGTGGGTCATAAATAGAGCTGAGCATAGACAGGATCCCTCTACGAGTCAAAGGTCGATCTTGAACCTTTATCTTGAATTTAAAATTATCAGACTGAACACACCACTGTACTCCTAGTGCCCTCTCAACAGGGAGTGTTTCATAGTTCAAATCCAGCTCTTTCACTTCTTTTGCCCTCTCTCCTTCAGGTATAGCAGCCAGCACCTTCCGACTGTTGCTTATCCACTTCTTCAGCTGAAAGCCTCCTCTGGCACAAATGGCTCGTAGATCACGATAGAGAGCTACAGCTTGAGACTCAGAAGGCACTGAAGCAAGACAATCATCCACATAAAAATTGTTCATGATGGTATCCACTATTTGCGGACTAAAGGAGTCCTTATTGTCTTCTGCACACCTTCAAAGAGCAAAGTTTGCACAACTTGGTGAGGAAGTCGCTCCAAAGAGATGGACAAGCATCCTGTACTCTTCTAAGGGTTTAACTGGAAAATCTCAAATGTCATGGATGCTGTTGCACCTATTAAAACTAAGACGACCTTGAGCAGAAGGAAAACACCATGGAGGAACACTATGATGATAAAGGCTTTAAAAACAGAATGCAGGAAAGCAGAGCGTAAGTGGAGAAAAACTAAACTTCAAATTCACCTTGACCTCTACAAACAAAGTCTTTGTAATTTTAAATATGAGTTACTCAAAGCTAGACAGCAACACTTTTCTGAAATAATTAATAAGAACATCAACAACACTCGTACTCTGTTTGCTACGGTTGATAAGCTTACAAACCCCCCTCAACAGATAGCTCCAGAACTCCTTTCCACAGAAAAATGCAATGAATTTGCTTGCTTTTTCAGTGAAAAAATACAGTCCATAAGGTTAAATATCAACACAAATCAACAAAACAATAAAATGATGAAATCCCTAAGACCTCCCAGGATTAACTCAACTGCAAAGTCAGAATTTAAAACAGTTGACCAAAAAACCATAGAGGAAACAGTGCAGCATCTAAAACCATCAACATGCTGTCTTGACACAATGCCATCAGATTTCTTTAAAACTATTGTGAACTCTGTCCAAACTGATTTGCGACAAGTAATAAATAGCTCACTTAAATCAGGTGTGTTTCCTAAACCCCTAAAAGTAGCTGCCATTAAGCCACTCTTAAAAAAGAGAACGCTGGATGCTTCCATGTTAACCAACTACAGACCTATCTCAAATCTTCCTTTTATAACCAAGATCGTTGAGAAAGTGGTTTTTAATCAACTCAGCAATTTCTTGAACTCCAGTGGCCTTTTTGACAAATTTCAATCAGGTTTCCGACCTAACCACAGTACAGAAACAGCTCTTATTAGAGTGTTAAATGACATAAGATTGAACAATGACTCAGGCAAGGTGTCAGTTCTGGTCCTGTTGGATCTCAGTGCTGCATTTGACACTGTGGACCACAGTATACTGTTGAACAGGTTGGAAACCTGGGCAGGACTCAGCGGAACAGTCCTAGACTGGTTCAGGTCCTACTTGGAAGAGCGGAGTTATTTTGTGACCATTGGAAGTTATGAATCTGATCGAGTGGCTATGACATGTGGAGTTCCTCAGGGGTCAGTTCTTGGACCCCTTCTGTTCAGTCTATATATGCTGCCCTTGGGTCAAATTCTGCAGAACTCTAATGTAGACTATCACAGTTATGCAGATGACACACAGATATACCTAGCACTGTCCCCAGATGACTACAGTCCAATACAGTCATTGTGTCACTGTTTAGAGCAAGTAACAAATTGGATGAACCAAAATTTCCTTCAATTAAATCAGGACAAAACTGAGGTCATTGTTTTTGGCAATAAAGAGAAGAGGATTGCTGTCAGTAAACATCTCGAGTCACTCTCTCTAAAAACTAGGGACCAAGTCCGAAACCTTGGCGTGCTGATTGACTCAGATCTGACTTTCAGCAGTCACATCAAATCAGTCACCAAAACAGCCTTCTATCAGCTTAAGAACATATCCAGAGTGAAGGGTTTTATGTCTCAAACAGACCAGGAGAAGTTGATTCATGCTTTCATCTCAAGTAGACTCGACTACTGTAACGGTCTTCTGACTGGACACCCACAAAAAAGCATTAAACAGCTGCAGCTCATTCAGAACGCTGCAGCTCGAGTTTTGACCAGAACAAAGAGATCAGAGCACATTACTCCAGTTTTAAAGTCTTTACACTGGCTCCCAGTCAGCTATAGAATAAATTTTAAAGTTCTGCTACTGGTCTACAAATCACTGAATGGTTTAGGTCCAGAATACATGAATGACATGTTAGTAGAATATAAACCCAGTAGAGCTCTGAGATCTACTGACTCAGGTCAGATAGTTGAGCCCAGAGTTCAAACTAAACATGGTGAAGCAGCTTTTAGCTGTTATGCTGCACACAACTGGAACAAACTACCAGCAGAACTGAAATCAGCCCCAACAGTGAACACTTTTAAATCCAGGTTAAAAACACTTCTCTTCTCCTGTGCTTATGATTGAGCTCTTTTAAAGCACTTTACATTTTAATCTTTCTTTTGCACTCTATGTCCTTCTAATGATTTTAAAGCTAATTTCTTTCATTTGCACTCTTTGTCCTTTTAATGATTTTAAAGCTAATTTATTATTTTATGCTGCAATCATTTTATTTATGTCTTTCTATTTTTCTGTACTTTGTTTTTATTATGGGGGGGTGGGGGTGGGGGTTAATTGTATGTTTTACATGTTTTTCTGTTGTATGTAAAGCACATTGAATTGCCATTGTGTATGAAATGCGCTATATAAATAAAACTGCCTTGCCTTGCCTTGCCTAAGGGTTGAGAGAAATCCCCACCAGGCCACCAGAGGAACCTTAGCAGGTTGGAATCTTTAGCTGGCACCCGCACCTGATGATACATGGTCTCAATATCTGCCATCAACACAACAGGTTCCTTTCTGAACCTGGTTATGACTCCAATCAATGAGCTAGTCAGATCAGGTCCTTGCAGCAGTTGTGCATTCAATGATGTGACTTGAAATGATGCAGCACAGTCAAACACCACTCTGATCTTCTTCTTTGTTGGGTGGTATACACCATGATGCGGTATGTACCATATGTTGCCACGACTGCATAGAAGATCTCTGGCAGGCACCTTTTCAGCATAACCACAGGAAATGACATCTTGCACGAAGTCAGCATAGTCTGCATGAAATGCGTCATTTTTCTCAAACCTCCTTTTTAGACTCAGAATACGTTGTTCTGCTAGCTTGCGGTTATCAGGCATGCACACATCTCTTTTCTTTAGAGGTAATGCAATGCTATAGTGGCCATCTTCTAGCTTAACGGAGCTTTCAACCATTTCCATAAACTGACAATCTTCCCTTGACAGACCCAGCTGTTCATCCTGTATGCATTCTGGAAAGTCCAGTTGAAATTGCTGCTGCCACAACTCATCCAATCTCACAACTGAGATACGATTAGCAGTGATGCTAAGTTGTTCACAGTCAGCTCCACCAGTGCCCAACGGCCCATTAACAGTCCATCCCAAAATAGTCTGGATTGCATATGGTCCTCCATTCTCACTTGGAATCACCTTTGTGGGCTCAAGAGCTCTAGGTACATTCAAGCCAATCAAAAGTTCAACACCTGAATCAATTTCAGGAAGATTTACTTCATGCAAGTGTGGCCATCTGACCAGATCCTGCTGTCGTGGTATATTTCTCTCACTCACAGGCATCCTTTGCTGTGTAAAAATATCTGGCAAATCACAGTAAAGACCACTGTCCAGGCCAGCTATCTCCAGATCTGATACGATGCAACTTAGCACAATATTTTCATGACCCATAGTGCGTAACAGAATCCTGGTTCCTCTTCCTGAGATACCCAGCCGATTCATCAGACCGGTGGTACAGAATGAGGCTGAACTCCCTTGGTCCAGAAAGGCATAAGTCTCCACAATTTTTTGGCCTTTCTTAGACTTGACTTTAACTGGAACAATAGAGAGTTTACAATCCTGCTCACCGGCCCCAGTAAGACCACTAGTCTGTACTGCAACGAAAGCACTGCCCACTGCTGCGTTGGTATTAGCTGCAACTATCTGATTCTTCTCATTTTCCTTGTCCTTCGGGTGAATATGAAGCATGCTAGGATGTCTGGATCCACATATTTTACATGACAGTCGCCTCCTGCAGTCCTTACTCATGTGCCCTATGCACAAACAGCCAAAACAAATTCCATGCTCCTTCAGAAAGGCAATCTTGTCATGTGCTTTCTTTTCCAATAGAGAGCACAACTCCAGTGCATGTTCACCCTTGCAGTACAGGCAAACCCCTTTATCCAGTAGACTTCCTCCCTTTCTCTTATGGGTATTTTCATCCACAGAAGTGGCTGTAGTTGCAAAGCTACTTCCTTTTTTGTGGCTATAGTTTTAACAATTCTCCCTTTTGCCACTTTTGCTTTGCACTACTTTTGGAGTATCTTGTATATTACCAAACACAGGGTCAGCTGTAATTTTCACCTGACGTTCAACAAAATCCACAATATCAGGGAAAGTAGCTCTGTGATGATGTCTTTCATGTATATCACAAGCCACCGTTCTCCATTTATCTCTTAACTTGTATGGCAACTTTTTTACTATTGTCAGCATATTTGCCGGCATATTGAGCTCAGACATGTACTGTATCTCATCCATTGCATTGCAACATCCTCTTAGAAAAAGTCCATAAGCTTGAAGAGCTTTGACATCCTCTGCTTTAATCACTGGCCATGAAAGTGCTTTGTCCATATAAGCTGACGCAATCCTTTGTTCATTTCCAAAATGTTCTTCCAACAAAGACTTTGCTTTGTAATATCCTCTATCTGCAGCCATTTGTTGACAGCTTCTCACCAGCTCTCTTGGCTGACCCTGGTGTATTGCACCAAGAAGTGCAGGCAATCTCTTGCATCGCTCGTCTTCTCTTCTACATTGTGCTCAAAGGCTCTCATAAAGGCATGATACAGTAGAGGATCTCCATCAAACACTTGAATCTCCCGATTTGGCAAAGATGAGAGACTTTGTTGCTGCACCAACATTGCAGTTATCTCATTTTGCCTTGCCATTATAGATACCAAATTGTTGTCATCACCTGTGGCCATTATAGGAGCCTGTGTACTGCTTAGAGACATTGAGAAATTTGGCTGTGCATTATGAACCACCCCGAGCTTGGTCTGTCTCTGCTGGTGTATTTGAGACTTAATATTCTCAGGTTGTTTCATTTCCATTGATTTGGTCACATAAGACTGAGGAACACTTCTGACTGAGACTGGATTCCCATGATCTTCTTGGCCATGAGGCACAAATGAATCAGCATCAGCTTTAAGAACAGTGTGGAGTCCTCTCTCCATGTAGGATTGCATACCATCAGATTTATTTGATGTGCCACCTTTCACACTACTTGAGGCTCTTAAGACATCCACCTTAGCCTTTGATGCGGCTATCTCCACTTCGAGCGCAAGTCGCTCCTTCCTTTTTCTTATTTCCTCCTCCTGTTTTTCCAGGTCATGTTTTTCCTGAAGTAATCTTTGACATGCAAGAAGAGCAGCCATGTCAGCCTCTGCTTTAACACAGGCAGAGGAAGTTGAGGTGCGTGAAGTTTGAGATTTTGAACCATGCTTTTTGCTGCTAACATTTGAGATGCTGTCACCAGGCTTAATTTCATTCTGTGTCGGTCCAGGCAAAGCATCATGTTGCTCATCTGAAGGAAGTTTATTATTAAGATGTATCTCATCCAACACCACGCTTGGAAGAGTTTCAAAATCTGTATTAGGCAGTTCTCCCAAGCTTTCTTGTCTTGAGACCAGCCTGTCACTTTCAGATAGCCATTGTTCCACATCCATAATAAACCCTTGATTATATTTATTGATGCTTGTGATCCACTCGTTTTGTTTATGCTGCTCCTCCTGAGGTATTAAAGGCATCAGTGACTCGTGCAGTGCCATTGCATCCTCCCGCAACTGCACCAAAACCCCCAGCTGATTTTGTACTTGTGTAGCATTGTCGTCATTTTCCATCAGCCTTTTCAATGCTGCGATTACACCTTTAATTTTGTTCACTATGGCGATCTTTATGAAGTCTCTCAATTTTACATGCCAAGCCCTTTTCAGAGAGAGTGACTTTTCTTTTGACTTTTCCGTCATTTACGGTCGAACCAGCATTTGATCCACTCATATTGACATCAATCAACAACAGTGCGCATCCGTTAAAACATCAGAAAACATGCGACACAATCCACCTCCACATAAATCCTCCACATCCAACTTCGCCACTTAACAGGCATAAACGAGCGATCCACAGGTTAATTTCCAACTTGAGCCAGACAATAAATGCATCAATCAGCAAACACAGCATGCTCTCCATCCAATATATGCAGCAGAAATCACATTCAAACTGCGTCCAAAATCCAAGCAAGATGAAACGTACAGTATGAACAAGCAAAGTTACACATACCGTAGTTGCTGTGCGCTGCGGCCCATCCATTGATTCATTCATAAAATTTACTCACAGTCCGCTTCCACAGGGGCTGAGTGGGCCATCGTTTATAGTGCACAGGTAAAGCGAAGTTGACAGTTGGCTACACGTGTGAGATCCTTAGCCTCTTCTGTTGACAATGTTGTCGCGGCCATCGCATGTCAAAAACTTTTCCATTGGCCGCTGAATGAATGATGTAGGGTGATCTGTCTGACGCGCTGTGTCCAAAACAAAGGCATGAGGTCTGTTGCTGCGTTTTAAAGATGTTTTATTATTATTATTTTACCGGTGATCAAAAACACTGTGATGACCTAAATGCTCTGTTGAGATGGTATTTTTGGACAAAAAGAGTGTAGATGTAGCGGTCAACAGAAGTTACGGCTCCCTACTCACCCACTCTGTTACAAAACAAAAGGTGAAACCCAGCAGGTGCAGAAGATGATCTAAATTACTACTGCGCCACCCCCAGTGACGCATAGACACACCCCACACACACACACACACACACACACACACACACACACACACACACACACACACACACACCCCTCACTACTACCGGTGACCAAGTGACAGGCATGCTGACCAAGTTCATCCCCTGTGCCTACATGCAGTTTGGAAGGATTTACTGACTGTCCAACAGCTAATAATTTGAGCTCAGTCTCAGCCTCATCTGCATGATTCATGCACTCTCCAAATCTGAGGACCCTAAAGTGACCCCCAAACTAGGATCAGGTGACTCCTGAATCTAAGCATACTTGTGGGGAACTCACTAAAAACTTGGTGTTTTATAGCAGTGTAAGCTTCAGTCAGCTCCACGATCATCTCATCCCGAGCTCGGAGCAGTTTTCCATGAAGGAGGGTGAGTTACTTTAGTTTTGTATAAATAATGTAGGTTTCACTATCTATTTGAATGTCATAACATGTGCCCTAAACTGTGTGCCATGAAGATTTTGGATGAAATTTACTACCCAGCTAACGTTAGGTAAATGTAAACTTTATATACACAGATGTTTCCTCTCTTGTCTGGTGGCCTGAGCTTGTAAATCTTATCCAAAATGTGCCAAAATCTATGTGAGATAGAATATGTGTGTGTTGTTGTAGTGGATTGTTGCGTTACTAAAACATTGTGCCATTACTAAAACATTGTGCCATTGCGTGTAAGAACGTGAATTCATACGTTCCACCTGCCTTTCTGCCTTCACCTTTTTTATTCAATTAAAATAGATTGTGTTTTTGTTTTCTCATAGATTGGTGAAATGTTGCAGCAGCATGAGAGAGAGAGGCATGCACATACTTTCACACACAGAAATTGAGTCTCGGGGGAAGGGCAATACACTCAATAATACACACGTTCAATATGAGAGGTTAGTTGTGCAGATGTATGTCATATATGAATGGTTATCCATGCATATGTGAAAACATATGCAATACATAATATTCTATGAACGTATTGCTATAATATGTATATGTGGTCTTGCAGGTGTGTACATGGATATAATTCTTGTGTGTGCCTTGTAAGCCCAAATGGTCTGAGCAGCTTGATGTAATGACATGTGTTGACTGACAGTTGTATATTTAAATTACGAGACTGCACAAAGTGAAATAAACTACAGTTTGGTGAGAAGTTCCTAAACTTTTCCATGATAAGGAGGCTCAAAAAGATAGAAGAAAAACTTTTGTTGTGTAAAAAGGTTAGTGAGGAAGGTAGAGTGGGACCTGTGAGATGATGAAAATAAATTACACGTTTATTGTAGGCTACTTTGCATGATGACCTCTCTGCACCTTTGTAAGATTGCTGAGCAAAAATCCTCAATTATTTTGGGTTGATGAAAATGAGGCGTTGGACTGAGTGGCAGAGTGTCAGTTAGTTTTACTTCTAAAGCTTGGAAAATTAGGGCAACCTAGACTGAATAATATACTCACACTATATGAGATGAGTTTATTTTATGCATGCCATGAGGGCATACAGACTAGTATATACATATTTTCCTATAATTTGAATATTATGTCTACACCTGTGTCCGGACAAATAAGGATTGGCAAGATGAGCAATTCAAAAATATGTTAAAATAGTTTTAAAAGCAGCATCAGGTTTGTTTAAATGTATATTTTGTATTTTTGTTGGTTTTATATCATTTGAAATGACATTTGCATAATTTTTTTTACCAAAAGTAAGACTGGATGCTCCTGAAAATTTCAAATGGTGTAACCACAAAATAATGATAAGTATTAAATATTTTATCCACAAACAGTGTATTTAAGTGGACTTATACTAATAATTACTTTACTAAATGTAAATGTTTCCTGATCTCCATGATTCTCCAGATTAAATGTAATATTTAGAACAATTGTATTCCGTTACCTTTATTTAATATAAAAAGTTATAATGTAAGATCATGTTTTATTGAGAATTTAGTGTTTTTAAGCAAGTTGAATTATTTGGTACAAAGTTTGTATGGTTACACCACTTAGACATTTTTACCATAATCCTCTAATGGAATAAAATAAATATAAAATAAAAAATAAAATAAAATAAAATGGAATAAAAGCAGACATTTTTTGTTGGGTCCACAAAAAAAAAGAATGTGTGCAAGTTATTCACATGTTTATTTTCATATTTAAATCCCTTTAAATATGACTAAACCACATGGACACAAAAAAACTCAATCGCCCCACCTACAGTATGTACATGGTAACGTAAAGTATAGCTCATTTGGGCTGGACATCTATTGATGCAAGAGACTACATTGATATCAGAATATGGATGCACCATCTGAGTAGATTTTTATTGTTGGACATAATTTAGTCCATCTAAATATCAATACATTTCAGCACTATTTAGTTGTGCATATTCCAACATAACGTCATGATAAAAGTTTAAATGAAATCTTGACTGTACAAAGGAAAAGTGGACAGAGCTGTGGACAAAGCAATGTTGACAAGTGCAAAAATGAAATGTGACAGCTGCAATAAATAATTAAATATGTGACAGTGGAGATTGAAAGCAATGTGCAATGTGAAGTCCAGTTTGATGAAATATATCAAAGTGACCAGTGCAGAGTTTAAACGAGAGATCTCAGTCTTTTTCCTGAGGGAAGAAGTTCAAAGAGTCCGTGTCCAGTGTGGGAGGTGGGGGTTAGAGATATGAAGCTGGTCAGTGGGGAGTTTGCAGCCGATGATCTCCACAGCTGAGTGAATGATGTGCTGCAACCTTTCAATGTCCTCTATCGTTGCTGCATTGGACTAAACAGTGATGGATAATGTGAGGATGGAGTCAGCGATGGCCTTAGGAGTAACATGTGTTGGGCCGTCTTGATTATGTAGCTGATGTTGATGTCCCATTTAAGATCCTTTGAGATGGTGGTGCCAAAGAACTTAAATGACTGACTGCAGTTGATGGTGATAAACTGGCTGTGAGCAAGTCCATACAAATAGTCATATTTTCTAGGTTGGGGTGTAAAAAGGATTGATTGCAGGTATCGTTTGACCGGAGACTTTTCGATATTACTTGGTATCGAGTTCTTAATGGTGTAGCATAAGTCGAGTGTACTCTAATGGAGCAGGTAACATGCTGTCGGAGGTTGGCCTTGTTACGTACATGCATGAAAAATGATTCTAGGTCAGGAGAGCAGTATTTTAACAGTATTGTGACATCAGGAGGTAGAGCGGTCCACTAATCAGAAGATCATCAGTTTGATTCGCAGCTCCTCCGATCCACATGTCGATGTGTCCTTGGGCAAGATACTGAATCCCGAATTGCTCCCCATGGCTGTGCCGACAGTGTATGAATGTGTGTGAATGGCTGAATGTGACATGTAGTAAAAAAGCACTTTGAGTGGTCAGAAGACTAGAAAAGCGCTACAGAAGTACAGTCCATTTACCATCTATCCAGATGTAAAAACACATTCCCTCTCCTTTGGTCTTCCCGGTTGCCTCTAAGTCATGGTCCGCTCAATGGAGTTGGAATCCAGCTTCTACTGTTTGGAATATACTTACACAGCTAGGTATGCTTTGGAGAGGCATGTTTTCATGTTGCTAACACATGAGAACAATACTTTTTCTTTTATTTCCTCCTACAACCTTGGAACAACCTCCAGTACAGAATACACCGCCTTGTCCGTGAGAAAGAGCCTCAAGGACTCAGCGGTCCAGCACTGTTGTATCAGTAGGGTTAGTCTACCTTGATTCTTTTTATCACCATTACTGAGGGACATATGATGTATAAGCAGAAGATCTTCCATTAACGGTAACGCTCGCTGCAGTTCAAGTGGGAGCTCAGCCTCACACATTTCCATATCAGAGGAGACGTCTATGAATTTTAATCACGCTCGTCCTATCACACCATCATGTCAAATCTTTCTCAAGCACTGCACAAATGAACTGGATTGAAGCGCTCATGACAAAAGCACAGATCTGCCACAGCTTTGTTATAGTTTACTTATGTATAACTTTCTGAAAATGATAGTTAAGTTAAACCATACACTATGTAAGGTGTACAGCACAGACATTACAACCTGACACCATTATATGTTGATTATATTCATGCCAACACTGTTTCTTGCTGCAGCTGACCTGACATAGTCTTGCTTCTTATTTTTAATTAATTAATTGAAGAGGACTTAAATGCTTTGTGAGATGTTCTTCTATATACTGTAATGATATTAGATATCTACGTTAAACATGGTTAAAGTTACAAAAGTTGAGGTGAATATATAGGAATGCTTCAACATGCTATGAATGCTTAGTTCATTCCATACATGATGTTCTGTTGCTAAAGTTAGTTACCAAGGTTTTTCTATTTGTTGTTCACATTGCCCACTATCATAGTTCGTGTCAGATTTGAGCTTGAGTTCGTAAGTGTTTATTTTACTGTAAGTAAAAAGTAGTGAAGTCCTTGAAGTAGTGTAGTTTGTTTCATGGTTTTTTGACATAGCATTTTAAGCCAGTGGATGTTGGTCAAGGGGCAGATTGTGAGAGCTTGCCAATCAAAAAAGAGAAGGCTCCTCTGATTTGCCTAACATGGCATATTTGGTTTACTTCATAAGCTATGATGTTGCATTGTTGCTGGAGGTAAATGAATATTCACTTTTTCTTTGGATCTCATAAGGTATTGACAGAGGGTCCGTTGTCATCAAGACCATGGACCCCTAATGAAATCTATATGAGGTAACTACATTTGTGGCACATGTACAGAAAAGCCAGATGTAGAATTTATTTTAGATGTGAGATGAAATCCTGCACAGCTGACTGTAAAGTATATTTCAACAAACAAAAAGTATATAAAAATCTAGAAAAGAAAAAAAGCACTGAAACAATATTATTTATAATAATAATATAAATGATTTAGATTTAATATAGATGAATATTAATACACATTAAATATAACAAAATGTTGCAGCATCTCCTTCAGACCTTTTTGTTTTTGAATTTCATTCCACATAAGAAATATTTAAGCTTATTATTATTATGTCTTTGGATGTTTTAGCTGTGAGCCATTCATCTCTAGACCCTTTATCTAATAAAGTGATCCCAGAATCCTTAAAATAACTTAAAGATCACAATAAATTGAACGATATCATTTCATAATGTACACCCTTGTAAACCCCAGCTGTGCCCTTGGACCAACACAATGTTAATAATGTATTGTGACTGTTGATTGGTAAGGGATTGGTTTCATTTGGTACATTAAATAGATATGAGACAAGGCTCTAAGGAGGACAGCAGGAGCCCCTCCTCCTCGACTGCAGGTGTTACAGCATTTTAATCAGAATTTCAATAATGGATTTTTTTCCAAAGAGGAGAGAAAACTATTTTATAAATGATACTGACACTCTTTTTGTAACTTTTTAAAAATATTTTCATCTCCCTCTTGCCTCTCAAAATAAGTACAGGAGCATCCTACTCTGATCCTTTGTAATTTGACTCCTCTGATTCAGATTTAGTTTATGTTTAACATGAATTATTGGCATGTATGGCTTCCACATGCTGTTGTTGAATCTATCTATTAATATGCATTAGCAGTAATGTAAATTAAGTCTATCATCTGAATTCTTGAGGTGTTGTTTGGCTTGTGCTTGATAAAGATGGATGGCTTGTTACTTAGGTCCAAGATAGTGTCAATTGAATATATATATGCTGTATGGACTGAATTCATATTGGGTGTATTTTCCCCTGGCAGCTTCAGAGATGTTCTATAGGTCTTTCTATTTCTATATTTCTATATATCTCACCATATGCTATGAAACTTTTCTTTTTATTAATAGTAAAACTATTAGTTTTTGGATAATGTCCCAGCATTATTACCAATAGTATTACAAAATGTCTGTAACCATAACCCTGATTACCTATAATACTACTATAAATATAAGAAAAGAGTGACTGGTTGCTTGTTTTTGTGGTTTGAATCATAACTAAAATGATGTGTAGTGTGAGTCAGGTGGCTGTTCATACAATCCTCTACAATATGTTATAATTACAGTGCAATACAAAAATAAAAAAAGAAGAAACGCTGACATCCATTATAAAAAAGGTCACAAAGTCTATACAAAAAGCTTCGTCTGCAACACCTTCATCATTCTAATGAAAACATGAAGGCCACCAAGTCACACTGCTGAACTGCCTTGACAATTGTATGCAAACTCCACTTTGTTTTACTAATACAAGTTAGAAATGATGCTTGATAGAAGTATGTCACTGCCAAGCAGTCAGGTTGTACTTTACATTCATTTCTGTCAAGACCCATAGTCCTTGTGGTGAAGGCTTTGAAGGACTTGAAGTAGATTCTGATAGAACACAGTCAGTTTTATTCAGAGTGCTGAATCAAAACAGAAGTTATCTCAGGACACTTTTCGCATAGAGTAGATCTAGACAGTAGACTTTAATGGATGTGGCTGCAATGAAATGACAAACTCTAAAGTATAGATGCTTCACACACAGATTCAACCCAGCAGCACAGAATATTGATACAATCATCACATATTCAAGGGGGGGATAACAAAATTAAATAAATACCACTTCATCATTTTATCCTATTATCCATTTGTTAAGAATTTGAATGTGACCTAGACCTTTGACTACCAAAATCTTATCAGTTCATTCTTTAGTCCAAGTGGATATCTGTGCCAAAATTCCCTTAAGACACTCCTGAAATATTATGTTCTCCAGGCAACATGATGGCAGGGAAAGTTACTTTGGAAATGTACAGGTTACAGATTACTAGTTACTCTATTTAAAATATAATCAGTAATGTAACTACTTCAATGACTTCATCAAAGTCATTACAATTGATTACTTTTTGATTACTTAACCAATGTTTTCAGCTGTTAGGGTAAATGTTCCCATTAAGCACCAAAATGTAAGTTGAGGTGTTTTTCATGGATACTGACATGATTTATAAGAGAGATCATTTCTTATAAAGCAACATTTATCTCCCATTGTAAAATGTATTCATTAGTTCATGTAGATTTTAGAATATAAAATAAAGATATTTGATGAAAAAAGTCTGTCATGAGCTTAAAATGTGTGTTTACTGAATATAAAAAATATTGATTTCAAAGAATTAAAAACAGCAGTATATGTATTCAGTAACATGTTAAATATTACAAAAATAGGAACAAACCCTCCTGAGTAAAGTCTTAAAGGTGTGTCTTCAGATGTAACCTCCTTTATAATCATCAACATTTTCATCAGTAACTGTCATTTAATGACACATTTCTCTCAGTGACTGTAATGGATTTCACTTTTATTTTGTAATTAAATTAGGTAATGCTGTTACATGTAACTAGTTACTCCCCAACACTGTGTGAAGGCTTTGGTGGTCTTTGGTGTGGAGGCATAAAAATGCATCAATCGTATCAGGAACGAGAAAAGGCACTGGAACAAGAACAGAAACATCTATAAACATCTACAGTATATGTAGGGTTCTTGCACTCTGCATTGCATCCAACTCCTCAAGATCAATCCCTCTCGATTGTAACCTTGCATTATTTGGAGAAACAGGTCAAGATCTGATCTCATCTATGTGATAGGAGCTCTTCAAACGCAACTTTGATGACTGGATGAAACTTGAGAATAAGACCATATCATCATCCAACCATCCACCATGTTGTACACCACTGACTTTGTTATTCGATCCACCTTTATACAGTGGACCACACCATTATATCACTCCACGAGTCAGCCATCGGTCTTAGTATTACCATTATTTACACTGAGGAAATGATGTCTTCAGTCTCTCCACAGCAACTATAAGGATGCACTCCACCTCCAACTGTGAACAGGTGAGTACGAGTGATGGAGACAGCATAAATGTGGAATGATTGTTTTTGAAAACCATCATGCCACTGTGCAAACCTTACCTAAAGGTTAAATAACTCGTATCAGTATTTAGTGTGTGTTTATATATATATTGCATGTGTGCACCGTTTATCAGAACCTCACAGTGTATTTATAGATATTCCATCAACCATGAACAGCTCAGGGAATATGGGAGCATTGATCTTCAGCCTAAGCAGCAGAAGACTATCCTGATTTTACAAGTCAGCTAGTCAATAATCATTATTATTAATGGCTTTTAATGTGAGATGAAGATTCAATCAGTACATAGAGAGCATCATTGGGTGTTTATTTAGTAGCAGCAGCTCATGTATTCATCATCATCACCTGAACATACAGTCTGCTCAAGATCATGTATGGGTCAAGACATGAGGATTGAATGAAAGAAGCATACAGTGTTTTAAACCCATTTATCACACATTGCACACCATTCTTCATCTGAAAGTAACTGTATGATCCAACCATGTATCCAGATGATTGAAATCACTTTATTTCACTGTCAGCTGACAATGAGTGCATCTGAAATGTTGCTAATAATCAGAAAAAACATCTAACTCGCAGTCTTTCCTTCTAGCTATACTCACTGTAATGTTATAGAAGATCATGTGTGATGTGAGAACCTCTAGAAAGTTCTCTGATAAGGACAGTATTGGGGAAAAACTGGTTACATGTAATGGTGTTATGTAATATCATTACAAAGTAAATGTTAGAGTAATCGATTACAGTTACTGTTTAAAATGTTGATGATTATAAAGGAGGTTACATCTGAAGTCACACCTTTAACATTTTGCTGAGGAGGGTTTTTTCCTCATTTTTTAAATATTTAATATGTTACTGAATACATATATTGCTGTTTTTTTTATTTTTTTTCCAAAGTACCCTTCCCAATCCTGGTTACAGATGTTTGATCACATGGCTTAATATAATACACTTCAGTATACCACCACCACTCCTTACAACCTCAATAATAAACATACAGCATCCTTACCACCCCAAACACACACTTGAACCTCAGCCTGAGCTCCACACCATGCATAAATTAACAGCACATCGTCTACAGTGAGGAACAAATCCATACTGACTGTCACGCAGGCTGCTTACCCACATGAAATGCCATTGATTCACACCATTGTGGGTGATTGCGCTTGTTAAATTTCCACTCCTTTTTTTTGTTACATCCACTATAACATTCAATATCAGAGGGCACTTTATGGCTGTCTGGGCAGCGCAGGCTGTCTGGGCTTTTATTATGAGGAGACATTAAAGAATATGACATTTCCCCTTGGGGAGGAGAGAGGAGCAGCAGCAGCAGCAGCAGAAGCAGCACACTCCCAACACTAAAGCCATTCACTTCCTTACATAGTTCCTGCTCCTGCCATGCTCTACCTGCATGATGCTGCTGCTGCTGTGTGTGTGTGCGCCACACTTCCTGTCACTCCACGTTCCACCCGTACGAGTCACATGTCCTCACGGATTATGCTGTGAGAATCAGTCCAAGTCAGCCGAGCGTTTTGGCATCCCGTGCTCTGGCTGTATACCGATGCGTGAGCCCCAATCTTTCTCTCAGAGAGCAGGCTCTACTGATTCATCTGCACTGACTGATGTACTGTACCATGTATGTAATCCATGATTATGAGGGGCTGAGGTGGAGGGAGGGGGGGACATTGGGTGCAGCTATGCGTAATTATGGCTTTTAAGCAGTGAGCAGGAAAACACTCCACAGTTCCGCTAATTCCTAAAACTGTCTGTCCTGGATACTAAAGCGCTTTGCAGACTAAATACACAACATCACCGGCTTCATCCAACTGTTAAAGCAATTTGCTTTGTATCATTAAGACAAAAAGTGACTATTACATTAATGTTCCTTATGGCTTTATTCAGACATGACATCACATTTATGGAAAGAGAGCATCCTTGCATGATATTTGGCACCTGGAGCACAACAGACAGCAGATATAGAGAGAAGCGAGTTAAAAGTATGATACAAGGAGACGGCTTGTATCTGTTCACAGTCTGCATCACTGATGGATTTTAAACTCATTTTTTGCTGTTGAATTCTTTATTAATGTAGTTATAATTAGGAAAACTCTGGCGCTGGCATCGCAACTGTCAACTTCATCATTTTACATTAGTAGAGAGCACATTTTTCTGCCACTCTTTAATTTTCTATTTGCTCACATCAAAGTACAGATGAAGCCATTTCAAAGTTCCCGTGTTTCCTTGATGGCTCCTTGACTGGTCCTTGACCGGTCCTTGGCTGGCCGATAATGGAAGCAGGGGGGAAATGCGATCCCCCCGCGATGACGTGGTCAATGAGGCCCCGACTGGAAACGCCCCTAAGCTGCCCGAGTGAAAACCAGCTGCAATGCCTCATTTAACCACGGGGAGGAGCAGTGTGTTTAGACCGGTTTAGACCCACTGCTCATAGAAAAGACTAGGCTGTCCAACGATTAAAAAAATTGGATTTATCACATTACAACCCTGTGATTAAACCTGATTAAAATACGAGGCTAAATGTTATATGCACTAATATTACTTGTATTTACTTCTATTCTTCTGTATAAAGTCGCCTAATGAAGGGTACAATATAGTTAATCCATTAGAAAGTACGGATGCCTTACATCTGACAGGACACCGTCCGTCACAGGAAACACTCGCGGACACTTAATAATTCCTCTGACTGATCACTGATCACTGTCAAACCAAGAAATAGCCCATGAGACAAACCTAGTCTAGTGATTTAAAACAGGACGCGCTATTTAATACGTAGTGTTAATATTATATGGGTTCCCAATCCGACCATTTTTTGTGTATTATTTTATCATTATTAAGGCAAAATAACTCAATTTATGTCCATCAACATTATAATGAATAGGCTATAGGCTTAATATTAGTTTTCATCCAGCGTGCTGCGTGGACTTCATTACATCTGCTGCACCACTGCTACCACAATTATGAAATGCTAAGTTTATACAGCCTGTGACTGTGACCCTCATAAAACTAATATTTTACAAATCTGCATTATATAAACTAACGAAATTCGTTAAAGCAAGTCATTTGGCGACTTCTAAGTCATTCAGTTAAATTAAGTCTGTTCTTTAGCTGCTCCGCTGGAGAGGCTGCGAGCATGAATGATATCAGTGCGTCTTTTTTACACAAGTATCTGTAGTAGACTACTGCATGACTCAGGCATGACTCAGAAGAACATGCTTGTACTTTTTAATCATAGTGCGTTGTGTTAATTGATCGGCTGTGTTGTGTGTTATCGGCGCAGCACGCGTTGTGTTTTCGCGCAACGTATGTGTCGGAGGCAACTGTGCTTGAGTACACTTGGGTTTTGAGGTAATGTGAGTGCGGGCCAGCGGGGGATGGGGGGCATTCGCTTTGAAAGACAATGGGACAGCACTGTAACCATCCCCCTCAACCCATCACCTTCGTGCTGGACACCTCCCCCACTGAAAATCAAGATCAAGACACTGTTTGTGCCCCCACTATATCCAGCACATATGCTACTGTATGTGTGGTTGAGTTTTCAATTTTACATCTTTTCTAAGTGAGTGAGGGGTGTAGTTGTAGATGTGTGTAGTGCCCCCACTCTGTCCAGCACGTATGTGTGGTTGAGTTTTCAGTTTTACACCAATACTTAATTAACTAGTTAGTTACTGTAATAATAATAACGAATCTGAATTTAAACTCAATTTGTCTGACTTATATTTATCTTTTTCATATAATTAATGCTCATTAAACTCTGTCTGGCCCATATCTGTCGCGGCATCTGAGCGCTCTTTCTCAGCCTTGCACAGGCTGAAAACCTGGCTGCGCAGCACCATGACGCAGGAGAGATTTGACTATTATGAAAGCTCACAGTGACCCCTCTCAGAAAATCGTTCCGACGTCCAGGAACACTATTCTGATCTCTGTGCGTGATTTGTGTGACCATGGAACCAAATGGCCCATTAAACCCAAACAAAAGGTTGAGCAATGATAATGCTAATAAGGTCGCTGGGCTTACCTGGCTTAACGCATGCACTGAATAGACCGGGGTTATATGTGCTGTATAAAATCAAATACAGTCCTGTGGTCCGTTTTCGTCATTTCGTATTATTTACCTGAGCCTAAAATTAAAATATGAAAAGGCTTTTTTTTCGTTTTTTGTATTGGATTCAAAACAAATAACAAAATAATCAGTAGTCAGTAGGTTATTTAATTTTTTGATTTGATTCGATGAATCTGGATGACCTGACAGTAACAATTCCTAAAACATCAGAATGTGGGCTAGTTTGTGACAGAAGCGCCATCTTCTGGTCAAACCCTGTATTACAATGAATAGGTGGGTTTACAGGAAAAGATAGACACGCCCAGGAGAAGGAGGGGGTCTCTCCAGCTGCTGGAACTCAGCTGGAACTTGGCTGGAACTTGGCTGGGAGTCAGCTGCCATTCAGCTGGCATTCAGCTTGGAGGGGAACTTTGAAGTGGCTACTACTGTATATAGTCCTGTAAAGCATGAGCAGTCATTTATTCAACTGTTGAATGATGATGGAAGTGTAAACTATAGAGACAGGTAGTGTTTTTTTCTAATTTAAACTCATTTTGTGCGTGAGAGATTATCTTTGAGACATTTATTACAGTGATGTTAGAAGGCAAAAACAAGACGTACATGTTCGACATCATGCTGCTGCAGCCTTTAACCTTTACTGTAACACTATACTGTTCAGGTCAAATTTGACCCGTTTTGATACGACAGCTGTAAAAACACCCCAAATGTCTTTTACTCTGAAATTTGAAGACTTTTCCTAAAGTGGCCCAAAATGCACAAAAATGAAGATATTTTAAAATGTTTTACTTTTGTATACAGTAGGTGCTAGACATGTTTGTCCACTGAAACTGTTCCAGGTCAATTTTAAACCCTATCTATTGATATGTCATTTAATGAAATGAATAGTTAATAGTTTAATAAGATAGTAGTTATGAGGATTACTTTTTATGATGTAGCAGTGAAGACTGATGGCTCTAATGGTTATACAATAAACCCCACACTTCCACTAAGTTCTTGTCATTTTCATTGGAAAGTGTGCGGGATCTCGCACGACCACGCGGTATTTCAGTGATCGAGATTTCGGCGATGTTTACAGCTTTAGCAGTAGCAGCAGAGTAAAAGCCATCAGGTAAGGGTTATTTTAATAAACTCCTGGTGTACTTACAAACTTTCCAATGCATGGATTTATCAGACCCTATTTGTACTACTGTAGAAGTTTGATAACAATCCAGGTATTATTAGTGGGGTAATTTACGAAATACACTGGTGGTCCCGTTAGCGCCTGTACTAAGCCATTCGGCTAATAGCTCTAACTCCACTAATTTGCGGCCAAATGAAAAAAAGGGCTGAGGTGGTGTTTAGATAGAGCATTATAACTTTTGATTAACTGTTGAAATAATAGTATAAAAATAATGAATGCATTTAAAAATAACAATTAAGAATAATAATAAAGGAAAGAAAAAAATGTTCTGTTGTCTGTGCAAGAAAAAAACAAAGGAAAAGAGAAAACATACAAGATCTGAGCAGAGTAGTAGAATGGCCTCTGGGCTGAACACCTTTACTGGAGCTGGAAACCCTGCAGCAAAGTCAAATGTTCACAACAGAGACACAGGCACACTGACTAATTACAGTGGAGATCTAAAGGAAATGTATTGCTGGTGGCTTACCTATAGCACTGTCCTTCATTATGGAGCAGGTGGTAAGGTGACAATTTTCCAAAGCTTGCGTTATTGTTCCAACATGGTGTAAATTTGTCATAAAGTGGGAACACAAATATACTGATTGACATCTGTAACAGTCAGTTTTGCTGTTGTGCATTACAAATTGTACACATTTCTTCTTTATTATTTTGAGACGGAACAGCATCACCATTTCAGTGGTGTCTCTTTCCCCTCCAACAGAGGCGATCAGTAGTTGAAGTGAATCACAGGCCTGAGGACAGGACGGCTCAGCTCTGGGCTGTGTGCCAGTGAAGGTCAGCCCACCAGCTACCCTGCTACTGCAGCACACCATGTCTGCATGCTGCTTAACAGGATGAAGGGCACACTGAGCCAGTAACCCTGAGGGCAGGTGTGAGAGTTAGGACACATGGTATGTATGTGTGTGTGTGTGTGTGTGTGTGTGTGTGTGTGTGTGTGTGTGTGTGTGTGTGTGTGTGTGTGTGTGTGTGAGTGTGAGAGAGAGAGAGAGAGAGAGAGAGAGAGAGAGAGAGAGAGAGAGATAGTGAGAGAGAGATAGTGAGAGAGAGATAGATAGAGAGAGATAGATAGAGAGAGAGAGTCCTCCACCAACTTTTGTGTGTTGTTGTGTGTGGCTATATGTGCTTGTGTGTGTGTGTGTGTGTGTGTGTGTGTGTGTGTGTGAGTGAGTGAGTGAGTGAGTGAGAGAGAGAGAGAGAGAGAGAGAGAGAGAGAGAGAGTTTTCCACCAACCTTTGTGTTTTTGTGTGTGGCTATATGTGTGTGTGTGTGTGTGTGAGAGAGAGAGAGAGAGAGAGAGAGAGAGAGAGAGAGAGAGAGAGAGAGAGAGAGAGAGATAGTGAGAGAGAGATAGATAGAGAGAGATAGATAGAGAGAGAGAGTCCTCCACCAACTTTTGTGTGTTGTTGTGTGTGGCTATATGTGCTTGTGTGTGTGTGTGTGTGTGTGTGTGTGTGTGTGTGTGTGTGAGTGAGTGAGTGAGTGAGTGAGTGAGTGAGTGAGAGAGAGAGAGAGAGAGAGAGAGAGAGAGAGAGAGAGAGAGAGAGAGAGAGAGAGAGAGAGAGATAGATAGAGAGAGAGAGTTTTCCACCAACCTTTGTGTTTTTGTGTGTGGCTATATGTGTGTGTGTGTGTGTGTGTGTGTGTGTGTGTGTGTGTGTGTGTGTGTGTGTGTGTGTGTGTGTGTGTGTGTGCTTTTATGTCTGCACAGTTTGTGTGCAGAATAAACTTGACCAAGTGCATGAAGTACCAGAAAGCTGTGTGTGTAAAATATACAGTGAGTTTGCTGCATATCTGCTCAGAGTGTGTTTGAGAGACACATGTAATGTTTAAAGGCTCTTTAGCCTAATTGTCCTGTTACCTTACTCTGTTTTCATCATCAGAACTCCAGAAGAGAATTACATACTTGCATCATGATGTTATAAATACAAATAAAGCTTTAAAGGTTGCCTCAAGTGTCTTGTTGATGTTTTTTTGTTCACACACTGTTGAAATGCCAAAATTAATAATTGATTTGGTGAAATTGTGCGCTTGACTTTGTCATGTTCATTTCACTGTGACATTAAATCTCCCATGAGTGTGGTGGTTGTTTACTGTTATTATAAGGGCTCATTATTATCCATTTAGGGTATTTAGGCTCAGTGTTTCCCATTAATTATATAGAATGGCAGCCTATTGTCTAATTTGTGGCTATGACTGAGCGAAAGATAGTTATTTTTTACTTATTTCCATCTGTACAATAAATCAACTATGATCCTGATCCACTTCTAAGTCATCTGGAAGTCAAGTATTTTATTGATAATCAAAGACACTTACTTTATTTATTTGAAGAAACCCAATGTAGACCTAAAACAATGTAGAAAACAGGGGCGGAACTTGGGGGTGACTTTTGGGGCTGGACGTTTTCTCAAAAGCCCTGAATCTATTTAAAAACAAAAATAAATCTGGTTAAAGTCACTTTTTATCTAAACAGTGTCTTCAACTAGCTGCTGAGTGATTTTCGTTTATTTTGTTTTCCTTTTGTATATACAGCAATATAATCACTTCATTTTGCTCTCAGAGTGCACCAGAATGATGCATTTGACATAAAACATATACAAAACTTGGATGGAGCCACCCTATAGGGTCAGACGGAGGTCCGAACACCATAGCCTCTCAAAATTCTGTAGGAAACACTGAATGCTACTTTGGTCATTTAAATTACATGGGTTATCTCATTATGTGATGAATGTTTTACCAGTTGGTGGTTTTATTGACCCCTGGTGGTCAATTACTGGTATTTCTGGCTTTCACATGGCTGCAGGAGATGTGCTGCTGGCTTCTCAGTTTGCTGCTAAATCTCTGTATTCATTTGCAGTGGTTTTATCAAAACATTAAGTCCATGTAGCTGTTGAGCCAATTACCTGTGGTGTGTCTGGATTGATTTGTAGTTGTTTTGGGGTTACTGTATGCAATCTGATCACTAGAGATAACTTCACTCATCTTTGGTATGTTGTGTTACTGTTGTGACGTTCCCAGATATACACCTGCATGTAGCGTGAGATCCAAACACATCAGTTTCTGAACCAAAATGCCTGTGTGAGAAATCTGTATCAGCCTTTAAACTCCCCGTAGCCCAAAAGAAATGAAGGCATCACACACTAAGCTGTTGTCACTTTCATCAGCCTTGCATAAGGGCTACAGTGCATGTTAGTGTTTTAATATGAAAGCTCTGTCAGCTGCTCTCCATCAGATCAGTTGCTGGATTTTCTTTATTCTGTCATGTGTGAACAGTTACAATAGACAGCAACCAGACTGTGAGTGTGTCTGAGCTCCACATGTTCAAAAGAAGAAGTGTCTTGATGAAATACAGGACTGAGAATGTACAACTTTTACATTTTTTACATCTTTTGTATTAAGCTTCCAATCATCTAAGTGGGACACGTTACTGGAAGCTGGTGGTAGACTTAGGCCTCACTCCAGCTCATCTACATCATTGAGCTCACAGTACCCAGGGAATGAAGTCTACGAACGTAAGAAGCTGAGGCACAACAACAAGACTGGACAGCAAAGGTCCGACCAATTGAAGTAGACTGTAGAGGGGTTCATAGCCACGTTAACATAGAAGCTACTCCAGGAGATGTGATTGTGAGGGAAGGTCCACCGGTAGCCAAAGACCTCACAAGGACTGCAAATGGGAAGCCAGTGGCTGTGCTTTAAGAGAAAGGACTCCACCTGGGCCCCCTGGTGAGTAGATGGCATCGATGGGGTGAACCCACTACTGCTGAACCCTCTGGAGGAAGGAGTGCAACCCAGAAGATGCCATCATTCACTTGACCATCCCACAGAGTCCTGGCAGCCTCTAGTGTCCAACTAAATGATAATAACATCTAGTCCTACACAATAGCTCGGAAAGTTTGTGGTGTCAGAACGAAAAACACGTAGATCATGTTTTCTTACCATTGTTTCTTACCATCTGCTCTGTTTTTATTGCCAAGTATATAGCCAGTAAACAAGTGGGTGATTCACTGAAGCAATAAGACGAGACTTTGCTGTGTTTATGAATAATCATTTGTCTGTTTATTATGGATGGGAAGATTCACCGATTCCCATTGGTGCACCGGCATAAACATTCATGATGCAACTGCCCCGATTAAGTGTGGACCAGAACTTGCAATGCATAATTTCTAACATCTTGGCATCAGTAAAATCAGATTTTTTATCCACGATTATTTGGCCCTGTGCATTTATTATTGAGAAATGTGACCAATCATTTGATATTTAGATTGATTTCTCTTCTTTAAACTGTTTTTTACGTGTGCTGGCATGTTACGGCTGTGGCCACCATTGAACTGTTTAAGTACACAATGTGCAAAATAAAGACATATTTCTATTACACAGAATGTAAACACATATACACATAGATAATATATGTGGTAGTTAAAGTTCTCAACATTAGAGTAATTGGATTATCAAACTATTTTGACAGTAATTGTTTGAGAGACAGAGAACATTCCAGTCAAGAGGTCAAAGAGAAACAGCATGACTGACATGCTGACTGAGTGGAAGTACTAGAGAAACAAATTATTTTTCACAGAGGAGGTCAGGACCTTTCTTCATCATCATTTGTGATACTCAAATATTGAAGTTAACTATTGAACCTTTAAATGATTTGTGTGTCAAGATCACAACATAATTAGGTTTGCAATTTCAGTCTTTCAAACCAAATTAAATATGATCAATGGGGATGTCACCTCTTGACCCACAACGCTTCCACCCAAAAGGGAAACTGTGGTTGATTAAAACTTGTAAGCAAGGAAGTTGATTCTTTTTTGGGCGTTTTTTACTTTTATTGGACAGTTGGTGGTAGAGAAAATACCACCAACAGCTGCTAATTATCCAACTGAAAGATAAAAAGCATCAACTTCTCTCTAAAAATACCATGTCTATAATTTATTTAAATTGTCTTGTCTTTAAATTCAGGCCTTTGATTGTGTGCTGGTGATCATTTTGATGTCAGTCACAAAGGGATTGATTGACAGTTTCCAAAACCACATATTTCACAATGTGCAACAGATGGCACATCATTACATACTTTGCGCTTAATGTACTTGCATATGTTTCACACTAAGAACCTAACTTTTAAAATGTCTGTGCAGGAAGAGGTTTTTTTTCAGTATATGCCAATTGTCACAGTCTGCTTTCCCATTTACCTGACTCTCTGGTAAATTTCAATTCACCCCACCTCTGCTCCACTCTGCCAGTCAGCCACACCCACCTCATCAGCCAACTTTGTTCACCTAGGCTGCAACTAATCTGCAATCAAGCCACTATTTAAGCCTGTCCTGCTCACTCTCTCATGGTCAGATTGGTCCCCTGCCTCAAGTACTCAGTATGAGTTTCCGTGCCACTGTGCCTGTGGGTTACTCTGTATCGGAGAGTCCTGTTTATCGTTTCTGCATTCATTCTGGGTGTAGCTGGTTGCTGATCTTCTGCCTGACAAACTGATCTGTACTGCATTTGTCCTGTTACCCATCATACCTGCCATGTCTGCAATAAAGGTCATGTGTAGCCCAGGCTCTAAAATGATGCCCTTTTAATATTAGAGCTCTCCCTTTAAAATAATTCATTGGAAAGTTATTAAAATCTTTAAAACAATTAATTTTATTTTAAAACAAATAAATAATTCATTCAAGACAAGATGAACTTAAAAAAAAGTTAAAAAAAAAAAAAGTTAAAAGTGTTTTCTAAAAGCTGTTTAAAATTGAGAACTATGTACATAAAGGAAGAAACACAACCAACACCATGTTTTCCAAGCAGCAGTGAAGGGCTCAGTATGACAGGATCCCCAATTAGCAAATCGGTGAACCCCCTGAGCCCAAGTGATCGGGCCTTATTTCCGTTTTCCTGTCACCACTTCCTGTTTACGAAAAATAACATCTCGCACTTGTCTCCTCGTGTGCTGTTGAATACAGAGATCACATCTGTTGTCATCCGCTGGGTAAGAAATAAAAATAATCTTCTAAAAGAAGTAATATTAAGTCTTGATGATGTTAAACAGTTGCTGATCGCCATGCTGTTACATCTAAACCTTGTAGAGCGGCGTGAGAGACCGGATGAATTTTCGCGGGTCTGCCGAGGTGAAATGCTGTAAGGTCATTCATACATTGACTCAGTGGTGAGTGAGAACACTGTACAACCTGTTAAATTGTCTATAAGGCAGCTGATATTTATGTTAATTGGCGCTGATAGCTATGAAGAAGTGCTAATGGTGCTAGCAGTCTGAGACTGTGTTTTGTGATGCTAATGGCCTGTTAGCTTGGGCCTAGCCACCTAGCAGGTATGATTATCTGGTGTCCTGTGCAATGGAAATGCCAATTACTTTGGTTATTGTTTACAAGAGATGATGTTGAGACTTTGATTTATGTTTATTTTATGTTCATAGTGAATGAAGAGGTTAATATTTAGTGCATTCTCTCACTATTACTGGTGCAGGGGGAGATAATTAAGCACGCTATGCCTTAATGCCTCTAGTCACTTTTGAATGTTTACTGCATCTAATGCAATTTTGAAAGGGTACTCCATAGTATTTTATTATTGTAAAATTGACTTTTGTCAGTTACTAATGTAATTATATAATTTTAGTACTTGTTAATGTTAATTGAGTATTTGAACATGATTGATAAAAGCATTTTGAATGTATTTATAGTTTCACAACTGCAAATGAACACTTGAAGCTACAGATATATTTTTGTTGTACAACTAAACCTTTGAGACCATGATTTGAACTAATTAATACAAAAAAATATTATTAATTGAGAGATTAGGAAATGAACATGATTTATGCAGACAGAGTATGAATGTAATAAGACATTTGGATCTCATCTGGCCGTCTTAGGTCAGGTTTTAGGTGATACCATTTAAAAAGGGGATCGCAGCCACGTTCTACCGTCCATTGGAGCACTTCCTGCCGGACTAGTGCAAGGCATCAGGTCCTCAGATCCAGAGATTCCCAGTGTGAACTGGCTGGCAAGCCAAACTGAACCACTGGTATTGAATCCAAGGCGTGTGCAGGATTCCTTGATCCCCCCTCCCTCACGGACTGTGCGGTAGGACTAAAATAAACACTGATACACCGACATTGGTCGGAGAAGGGCCCCAACGAAATAAAGACTACTTTTGGGAAAAGGGTTTTATTTGCCGGCTTTATTATTTTAGTTTGTTTTTTTTTCATTCATTGTTTTTACAAACTGTTGTATTTACAGTTGATCTGTTAACTTGTAATAACAAGTGGCCACAAAAATTCAAACTATTGTGTCTGTGTCATTGTTGATGTTCAAAATACTGGCTCTTAAAAACTCAGTGTCTTCTGTTACTGGTCCAGTTATTACTATTGACTATTACTTACCTGTGCTCTGTTACTACATCATGACAAGGGTTACATATGACCAACTCTACCTGTGGTGTTAGTGCTGCAATCTGATCCTACCACTACCTCCACCTGTTCCATACACACACATGCTTCTACAATCAAGGGTGTGCATACCAGGGTTGGGCACCAAATCTGTACTTTTAAGGGTACCAACTGAATTACATCATTACTACATGTTGGATCAATCAGTGCCAAATCTCAGTACCTTATGGGACTGCGAGTGAGCACATTTACTGGCTGCATCTCAGATAGAAGCTCTGACATTGGCCAGGGATGTTATTCACCCACTATTTTAGAATTTATGGTAATGGATAGAGTTTTACAAGCACCAGGAAATGTGAAGAGGATATTTTTTAATCAACTAAATCACTGAAGCAGAACCGGACCTAACCTTACAACGTGTCTATATTAGTAACATTATTTCCTGTTGTCCTGTGCAATCAGTGACTTGTGCAGTGTCAGATTCATGCATTATTCAGTCATTTCTCCTAACAAGACTGGAATAAAACAAACAGGAAGAATAAATTCAGATACTGACACGGAACAGAGAGGTGCCTTTTAGATCCCATGTTCTCTAAAATCAGAAGAGACAGTCTCCACACACTCAGATTGGCTCTGAAAATGGTTACAATTGAATGTCATGTGTGTCTTGGAGGCGACACACACCCACATTCATTCTCAGTAAAGTGAACATTCATTCAAAGCATAAGGATGACAGATTGTGTGAATTCTGGTAGGATAGACTCCGGACATATGACACTGATTGTCACTGGTAATTCATCCTTATGCTCAAATTTAGTCTATTCCTATTTCCCTCATTTCCCCCCAAAAGTATGTCTTCTAAGAAGTCTTTTCTGATCCCATTGCTTTTTTAAATTAATTTTACACTATGTAAACCACACTAATTGACAAAGGTGTGTGGTTTAAAAAGCCAATAAGTACACTTTGAGTTTCAATTATCCAAAGTCAAGAATGAGCTTTCACACTGAATGAAAATATCCTTAACATTCCCTGTTAGTAATTTGTGGTTTATTCATCATTTAAAGCATGAATGTATATTAATTTAAAATACAATCTCTACACTACAATTAGAATTTTTCTGTGTCTCATTTTGTTCACTCCAAAATATCAGCGGTTACTCCCAGCCTGTGCTTTAGCTCGTACTTAACCCTAACATACTGTATAATTTGTGCATTAACAATTAAAGCAGAATAGCAGCGTGTCATTTAAAAGCTACTGTGACTGGCTAATTATCTATTCTACAGCATCTACTGTTCCTCCTGACAGTTTTGCATCTAGTGTGCACAGATAATCAAATCAGCATCTGTAAAGTAGTTGAGTCGATTTCTCGTTCACTTGTGACATAATCAGAGACAAAAGAATTAATAGATGTATTAATGCTTTATTTTAATGATCCAGAGCATAT
Source organism: Scomber japonicus (assembly GCF_027409825.1). Taxonomy (NCBI): domain Eukaryota; kingdom Metazoa; phylum Chordata; class Actinopteri; order Scombriformes; family Scombridae; genus Scomber; species Scomber japonicus. Next base: position 28,225,209 of record NC_070594.1, read on the forward strand.
CAACAACTGCGTCTGAGACAATACACACAGTAAGTATTAATGTATTTATGTTTGACTCATATTTAATCAAGTAGATATTTATATACTATCAAAAAATGCTTGTAAATGATGCAGTAAATTAAGCCTCTTTTGGCTGATATTTCACAATATTGTACTGTTCTCTGAATGTTTTACTGTGAAGTCAGTGCAGGCAGGGTCATTACACAGGAAACCACTGAAATTTGAATATAATCCAGAAATAATCAGCAGAAATATTTGAACCCGATATTAGCATGTCAGTGTGCACTAAGCACTGAACCTTCACATGTTTTAATTGAGGGTATCAAGGCTACATGTTCTATATGTAATTGACTTTATGATGCATGTGGTCATTAAATTTAGGCTTTTGTATTTATAACATATACTGTATATTACAGTGCTGGATGTTTGCTTCCAGTCTATAAGCAATGCAGTGTTTTGGATCATTTAATTCTTCTGCCATTTCCACTGCTAATGTAATAATTCTATGAAGCATGAGCTGGGTAACATCAGGAGTACACACTAGGGATGGGTGGATCGATACTGTGGGATCGATTTTTCGATACACACAAGCTACTCATTTGGTACTAATTTAAAAAATATAGTATAGATGCAGACAGTATAATGTTTACGTCGAATAAATGTATTATTATTGGCCAGCATGTGTCATGTGATTTTAATACCCATTTAAGATTACAGTATTGGTATTGTTAAAACTATAACAGAATGTATCGGTATTGTATCGAATTTAAAAAAAGTTTGGCCTCGCCCATTCCTAGTACACAGCTATGGAAAGTAAAGAAGTGCACTACAGGGGTTAGGCTTATCACAGATGTATCAGTAACAGGCATCTCAGTGTGTGACAGAGGGGACATTGGGACTGCACACCTGGAGACACTGAAGGTAATTTCATGGGAAGCTGGGTCCATCTTCACAGGGTCAACTGAATAGAAGTAAACTAACAGTTTCCTCTGCTGACATCAACTTTTACTAAAGAGAGGTAGTTGGGTTAGCTCTGTGTTACGTGCTGTGTGGTATTTGGTGCAGTTTCCTTGTTTCTTTTCCTTTTCATTAGGTACGGCCCCCCCACACTGATTAGCGCAGCTGTGGCACATCAGGCCTGGCAGTTAAGAACACCTGGAAAGCTGGTGCCAGGGCAGTTGGCCTTCCGGCAGTGTGCTGATCGGAGCTGTGTGCATGTGTCCAGTGTCAGTCTGGTGTGTCTGTCCCGCAGCGTGGTTTGACTGCCTCATCATCATCAATTGGTTTCCCTTGTTTTGGAAGCTCGTTCTTAGTTTGACCGTTAATAAATTGAGTTTTGATTTGATCTCTGGTGTTTTATTAGTATATTTTTGGTTGAGTTGTTTTGCTCGTTACTTCCCTCACTCCTAGACACAATCGGGGTCGTAACAGTTTTGGGGGCTTGTCCGGGATAGTGGTCCGGTGTCTCTCACGGTGAGTAGGGGTGTCTGAGTGCCATCAGCCTGCGATGCGTGGTGCGTGGCTTCCCCAGTTAAGTCAGGGGGTGTCCAGCTGGGCTGAGTACACCGCGTTCCAAATTATTATGCAAATTGTATTTAAGTGTCATAAGCATTTCATTTTTCAATTAAACTCATGGATGGTATTGTGTCTCAGGGCTCTTTGGATCACTGAAATCAATCTCAGACACCTGTGATAATTAGTTTGCGAGGTGAGCCCAATTAAAGGAAAACTACTTAAGAAGGACGTTCCACATTATTAAGCAGACCACAGGTTTCAAGCAATATGGGAAAGAAAAAGGATCTCTCTGCTGCCGAAAAGCGTCAAATAGTGCAATGCCTTGGACAAGGTATGAAAACATAAGATATTTCATGACAACTTAAGCGTGATCATCGTACTGTGAAGAGGTTTGTGGCTGATTCAGAGCACAGACGGGTTCGTGCAGCCGGTTAGTTTTACACCTGGTATGCAGGGGGATGAAGTGATAGCAAAGCCGGTCACATTACCGCCTTTTGTTCTGTTCTCTGCTGAGTCAAGCCCTGGCTCCAAGTGGGATGCCAGATTAAAAATCTGTTTAGCTCGAGTCCATCTAGAAAAGGAGGAGCGCGAGCACGAGTATCAGCTTCGTAGGGAGATAGAGCTTCAGAGGCTGGAGGCAGACACTGCTGTCAGGCTGCGCCAGGTGGAGGTGCAGGCCCGTGCAGCTCTGTCCTCTGACGTCCAAGCTACATCGGGCCCAGCTGTCTCCTTTGATGTGAATAAACACATTTCTTTGGTCCCTATGTTTCGCGAATCAGAGGTTGAGTCTTACTTTGGCGCATTTGAGCGTATTGCCGCTGCTTTACGCTGGCCGGCAGATGTGTGGGCTATTTTGCTACAGTGTAAGTTGACAGGCAGGGCTCAGGAGGCTTGTTCTTCTCTGTCGGTGGAAGACAGACTAAATTATGAGCAGGTTAAGAGTGCTATTCTGCGTGCCTATGAGCTGGTGCCTGAAGCTTACAGACAGCGTTTTCGTGGTCTCAGGAAGGCGCAGAATCAGAATCAGAATCACATCGATTTTGCCAGAGAGAAAGGGACTCTGTTTGACAGGTGGTGTGCGGCATGTAAGGCTAATGATCTTGCGTCAGTACGGGAGTTGATGTTACTGGAGGAGTTCAAAAACTGTGTCTCAGAACGCATTGCGGTATATTTAAATGAGCAGAAAGTGACCACTCTGCAACAGGCTGCCATTCTGGCAGATGAGTTTACTCTAACACATAGGAGTATGTTTGTTAGGCGTGAACCTGCCCATCGTGAGTGGTCTCCAAGGCCTAGCTCACCGGTGCCCAGTGCTGAGGTTTCCACCACTTCCAAGTCTGAGAGACAATGTTTTTTCTGCCGTAGAACAGGCCACTTAATTGCTAACTGCACTGCCTGGAATCAGGGGGCTCCATTAAAACCAAAAGGGGTGGGGCTGATCAAAACCTCTCTCAGTGACACCTCCAACGTGTCGGGGATGCCAGATGACTGTTTTAAACCCTTTATTTTTTCCTGTTATGTGTCTACCACAGGAAAACCAGAGGACCAGCGTCTGGTGAGAGTCTTGCGTGACACTGCCTGTTCTCAGTCTCTGATTCTCGCCAGTGTCCTACCTGCAGTTGTCACGTCTGATGTGAGTTGAAGGAGCCAGAGAAAGTGACTGAACCTGTAGTTACTCCTGCAACCCCCTTGCCCCTGAACCTTAAGGCACTCATCGCTGCACAGGCAGCAGATCCTTTGCTGGCGTGTATAAAATCTGAGGAGGATGATGTGATGTCCCCTGGACAGCAGTGTGGCAGGCTGTCAATTCATTCATTTTTTGTCCAGTGCTGAACACCATCTGTCTTGGGTGTTACATGCTGTGTGGTGTTTGGTGCAGTTTCCTTTTGTCTGGAATGGTGATTGTGAACATGCTTTTGTTACTGCCAAGTCTCTTCTCTGCAGTGCTCCAGTACTGGCTGCACCCGAACTTCTCTAGGCCCTGTAGGCTTGAGGTGGATGCTGGTGCCCTTGGAGCTGGAGCGGTGCTGCTTCAGGATGGTGCTGATTTGGTGTGTCACCCAGTGTGCTACTTCTCCGTGAAGTTTAAAAAACATCAGTTAAACTACTCCACTATCGAGAAGGGAACACTTGCCATGCTTCTTGCCCTGCAGCACTTCGAAGTCTATGTAGGCTCGACCGCCATACCTGTAACTGTCTTTACTGATCATAACCCGCTTGTTTTCCTCATGCAGAAGTGCAATAGCAACCAGCGGTTGATGCGCTGGGCACTCCAGGCCCAGTGTTACAACATTTTGATCAGGCATAAAAGGGGGGCCGAGAATCTGGTGGCCGACATGCTGTCCCGTGGGTAAGAGTGGGTGTTGTCATAAGTGTGCAAGATTTATTTGTTTTGTTAGGGCATCCTGTGGGATGATGCTTCGTGGGAGCTGGGGGTGTTACGTGCTGTGTGGTATTTGGTGCAGTTTCCTTGTTTCTTTTCCTTTTCATTAGGTACCGCCCCCCACTGATTAGCGCAGCTGTGGCACATCAGGCCTGGCAGTTAAGAACACCTGGAAAGCTGGTGCCGGGGCAGCTGGCCTTCCGGCAGAGTGCTGATCGGAGCTGTGTGCGTGTGTCCAGTGTCAGAGTCTGGTGTGTCTGTCCTACGGCGTGGTTTGACTGCCTCATCATCATCATCATCATCATCATCATCATCATCATCATCATCAATCGGTTTCCCTTGTTTTGGAAGCTTGTTCTTAGTTTGACCGTTAATAAATTGAGTTTTGATTTGATCTCTGGTGTTTTATTAGTATATTTTTGAGTTGTTTTGCTCGTTACTTCCCTCACTCCTAGACACAATCGGGGTCGTAACACTCTGTTTCTATGAATGACTTCATGTTTGATGAATGCACATACTCATTTTGTACATGAAACATTGCGAAATAATGTCAAATATCTCAGTGAAATATGTTAGGAGAAACTAGATATCTATTGGTGGGAAAAAGTTATTTGACTTGATGACCCAGTTAAAGGTTGGACAAGAGGGAGGCCTGGCATTGAGTTTTATTTTTTCAAATGTAAAGTGTTTTATACATTTATTATTATTAATGTCATCATCATCATCCATCATCATCATCATCATCAAACAGATTAATTTCAAGTGGAAATGTATGGGCTCCTGCAGGGAGAGGCTAATGCTAAATTAATGTCATATGCCAATTACCAGTTTCCAATTTGTGTTGTTCACATTAAACATCTGATTTCTGAATGCTCTTATTTTCATACATTTGATGTAATATGGAAGTATCTGAAAAGGCAGACAAATATCCCAAAATATCAGACACCCCATGTCAGTCAAAGTCTATTGTTCAAGGTAATTAAATATAGATGTGAATAATGTGATGACATGAATGCTTTTTGAATGCCATTTGTTTGTGAATGCCTCCAGTTTGCATTTTGACTGTCGACATCTCAGATTTTTGGAGCCAGAAGTGACTATATTTGGATGAGAGGGTGAAGCTGATGTCAGCTCTTTGGCAAGTTAGAAAACAATTCCACAGAGAAGGTTAAAGCCCTGACTTTTTACTTACAAGGAACATATTTCCATGAGCTCTGACACCACGTTTTGGAACTTTGACAATGTTTAGCATCTGACATCTGACAAGAGGATATAAATAACAAAGACAAAAATCATAGAAAGCATAATAAGACCTCATTAAGTCACGGACAGACTACAGAGTTCTGTCCAGAGGTTTGTCAGAAACATTACTCTGTGTACATAGATCTGGTTTAAGGCCCTAAATGCCTCAGGGTTAGCTTAATATTCCCCAGAACACTTTGCACTAACCCTTCTGAGATGATGTTCAGTCCCAGTGAAGTTTCCGTATTTTCCTTCTCATTCTCCTCTGAGTGTAAGCAACTCAAAGCAGTGTGTCCCAGGAGGGCTCGCTCTCAGCCTTGTTTGTGAAGATCTGCTGTCAGAGCTGGCTCATATCATTAGCGTCGTCCACCATGTGCTGTCATTTGTTGGACACCACGTGTATAAAACAAGGTGTTAACTGTCTAGTTTTCTACCCTTTCATCTTGAAGGTACAAAACAATCATTCTGGTGTTTTAATAGTCTAAAATGTTCAAATAGAGATCTTATAAATCTTACACTATTGACACAGTTTAGCTCACATTTAGTACAAAACACAGAACAAAGCAGTGGGAAATTTTCCTTACAAGTCAACAAATCAACAGATGTCAGTGGGCACGCTCAGCTATTGGCAAATGTTTGCTTTGTAGATGCGAATCATATCAGAGAGATTTTTATCTCAATGCCTAACAAAACAACCAGAGAGGAGATTTACTGTGTGACAACTGAGTATCATGGACAGGGGGGATTGAGCTGGATGAACTGTATCAGTACCTGAACTGATGGCACTGCTGACATGGCGGTAGTGCCAAGGGTTTCATTAGCAGGGTCAGAGCCTGAAACCCTTAGTGAAACATGTGAAACACTCACTGGTTTATTCACAGGAGGCACTAGTTGCAAAGATGCTGCCAGAAGAACTTTCAGATGGACTGGACAGAGAATAGAGACATTATTCATTTCATCAAGGCATGGTTCTTAGTAGGGCAGGGAATTGGTACTCAATAGGGTTACTGAAAAAAAATAGAAAGATAAATCATATTACACCCATTTTAGCTTTACTGCATTGGCTTCCTGTAAAATCCAGAATAGAATTTGCAATCCTTCTCCTCACCTTCAAAGCTCTTAATGGTCAGGCTCCATCATATCTTGAAGAGCTTATAGTACCTTATGTACCTACTAGAACACTGCGTTCCCAGCATGCAGGTCTACTTGTGGTTCCTAGTATATCTAAAAGTAGAACAGGAGGTAGAGCCTTCAGCTATCAGGCTCCTCTCCTGTGGAACCATCTTCCAGATTCTGTCCGGGGGGACAGGCACCCTTTCTACATTTAAGAGTAGGCTTAAAACTTTCCTTTTTGATTTTCTTCTCACAGGTAACCTGGGTTTGTAGATGTCTGGATGACAGATTCATGCCCTGGGCCCACTTTTCTCCCATCCGGGACCTACTTACTTGAATTAAATAAATATATTAAATGTACCGTCTAGACCTGCTCTATGTGTAAAGTACCTTGAGATGACTTTTGTTGTGATTTGGCACTATAGAAATAAAGATTGATTGATTGATACCTGCAATTGATCCTTTTTGTCTATGGACTTGCTCATAGCCATCGACGCAACAACCTTCGATTTAATGTGACATGTGATTGGCCCACTGCCACAGCAGCTACAACCCATCTGAGGTGGTGAAGTCGCTGTGAATTTGGGTTAGCACACTTAGCAGTTCAGCAGCCAAGATGCCACCTAAACACTGTGTCTATGATTCTGTAACTGTAATTATTAAATCCCATGGAATTTAATAATGCTCCAATGGGAGCAGAACATCATACCTTGTTGCTACACACTGTCATCTGCTGGCTTTCACATGGGGGAGTTTTTGGCCGACTGTACAAATTGAGAGAAGTCATCATCTTAATGAACTGAACACCAAAATGCAATGCACAAAATTAAATCCTTTCACCTCATCAAAGAAGTTTCGTGGCTTCAGACCTAAGCTCATACTCTGGCTCTCTTTTGTGGAACAGGGTAGGCTTGAGATGCTTCCTTTTGTGCAGTGAAGATATCTCTTCTTATGCAGTTTGAGTAGGTTCATGACCCACACCAGAAAGCTGAAAAGACTTCCCCCTGCTGGCACAGGAGCAACTGACTGAGATCGGGTAAGATCACGCATCAAAAATGAAATTTCAAGACACAGCTTTGGATATGTTTTTGATATCATCTAACAGTAGCACCATTCATTCATTCAATTCTGCTGCTCTTTTCCACAATGTAAAGGTTGAGAAACAGTCTTAACAACTTATTTTCTTAATGTTGTGTATTGTATGTTTGTATGCTCTGGTACAGGGCCTATGGTGGTAGATCATTCAAAAATAAATAAATAAATAAAGCTGTCGTATCTAGTCTAGTGAGAAAAGGGAAGCGAAGGAACTGTAAAGAGTCAAACACAACACAACTGCTGTCATTTTATGTCTAACTTGCAGATATGTTATCAAAGATGATGATTTATAGCTGGTCAAAATTTTAAAAAAATGTCACATGATATTAATGTCTGAATCTTACAACAATGTTGTGAGTGACTGTCTAACACCAACACTATAACACCCTAACTGAGTGTGGCAGTTTGTGTTGGTCTTTGTGAATTTTTGCAACAAGGCTTATTTGCATATAAAGGACATGATTCTATACCAAATGTATGAATATTACTTAATTTACAAACATGCAAATGGCACAGACACACCAGGACACCATATGCTTGGCAGCAGTTTTCACCCTTTGTGAATTATATTTTTGCCGGTTTAGCAACGACAAAAGTTGCGCAATCATTTTGTGGATTGACCCTTTTTGTCTTTGTTTGCGCACTTAATTGTAAATGGTGACCAGATTGACAAGATAGTTAATCTTCTATCTTCAGCCCGGACAAAACAGCATTTAAGATAGATAGGACACTATCTTCCCCTGCAAATCAAATGCTAATTCCCTCTCTGGTGAAATGGGCTCTGTGTATTTGTGGCGAGAACAACAATGGGTCTCACTGTGAGAATGTTAGAAATGATAAATAGTTGTCACAGTGGGGAATAATTACCCAAACTAAATCCTCCCACTGCTACAGGAGACAGACACACAGAGTGAAGCTAACTAATTGATGGGGAGACATGTCCCCGGGGTCACTACAGTGGAGACGTGTATCAGTTTCTCTACGATTGCAGCGTTCACATCCTTTCACACCTTCACATCCTGCTGATAGCTCCAAAAAACCTTGTGAAGTGTAGTCAAAACATGTTTTCATGCGTCTCGCTGTGAGAGCAGGCCACTGGCAATGCCTCTCCATCCTTCACTGATTACCAAATACCACAGATTCATTCATGTGGTGAATGCTTATGAGACGCACGCTATTAATTAAGTCTTTTAATCACTTTTTTGATGTCTCATTAAAATTATACCACTGCTCAACCACAACCCCCATCTCGTGAGCTCTTTCTATCACTGCTAAGGCATCTAAAAAGAACTGGACATGCTTCAGATTCCCATCTTATTAATCAATCACAGGTTATTAGGTCATTTTTTAATTTGACCCCTTTATGATTGATCAGACATGGCACTGATAATGGTCCTCTCAGCTCACTCTCAGGAATAAGGAAAAATGTGTATTCCCCAAAATGTTGAATTAGTCCTTTAAAACCATTTTATTTGTTGTTTGCAGGTGAGAAATAATAGATGATAACTTCCCAGCCAGCATGTCCATGTGGGCCCCATGTGGGTTAAATGTGGCCTACGTGGGTACTGAGTGGGCATGGGCTTGAACTGGGCACATTTTTCAGTAAATGGGCCCTACATGTGAAGCTGGGCAGATTGTATGGGCTCCATATTGTTTCACAAACATTGCCCCCGATGTGAAGCCCATGTGGGCTGGCTAAATGGGCCCCAATTAAGGTTCATTCTGATCCCACTTCAAACCCATATGGGCAAACATATGGGGCCTCTGGTGTAACACACCCAGTTGGACCCCACCTGAAACCCAGTCAGAACCCATTTGAAGCCCATATGGGCAAAAACAGCTGGGGCCACCATGGAAACTGCGGAAAAACCCATGTGGGACCCATATTGCAGCCTAAATTTGACCCTTATGGGGCCCACATGGACATACTGGCTGGGTTGTAATTGAGCACCACTGATTGAATATTATTACTTTACAAAAACATTATTACTCCTTATTTTCTTACATGATGTACTGGCATAATGTTGTGATAGTGAAGCTGATTACTATAAGATATATTTCTTGATATATTGCAATGAATGTAAGCAGAGGCTTGCATAGAAACATTAGAACAGTGTTGTGGCCAATTATAACAGTTTTATTTGTTGCTTGCAGAATTATGAATATATGTGGCACCTGAATTCATGTACAACATGTTATACTTGTGTGTTCAGTCAAACTCCCACATAGCAAAATATAGTATAGTATCCTATCTCAGATAAACTACAGATGAGGAAAGGTTGCCCAGGACAAGCAGCTCACTTTTGGCGCAGGGCCTTCCTCATGAATGCTGCCCAGCCTAGAGGACACCTAATGAGGGTTCTGACTGCCTGCTTGAGAGCTACCCAGTGTTATTGAACTTTCTAAAGTGGTTGGCGAGCCTGGCAGCCAGTGACACTGATGCACATTATGATTCACAGTGAGAGCCTGCTGAGCTGCCTGCCTGCTCACTCCGGCTGATTATCTACCACATCCAGCGCACGGAGATCCAGAGAGAGACAGACAGCCTCTAAACCTGCTCCTCCCTGATATTCACTGCAGAAAACTGCTCGCTCTCTCTTTTAGCGCACTGACTGCTTCCCTTACCACTGCTCATTCTGTCTCTGACTCGTATACACACAGTGTGCAGCTGACAAAACTTTACAGAGTGAGTGAATTACTTGTGTCAATGATGTCTGCAGCCTAGCAAGACAGACAAGGACAGAGCAGCTGAACTGAATGTCACTGACAGTGAACAGTAGCAGAGTGGCAGCATTGCGTGTAAAGTTTGTGTTGTTATGCTCATTCAGCTGAGAGCTGAATGTTGTGTCCCTTGTCTGAGTGCACTCGCTGCTCCCAAGTCAATACTGCCTTATTCTGGGTGTGCAGGGAGGAGGGGAGCTGTGTCCTAGTGACACACTTTGTGTGTATAACAAGTCAGCAACTTGTTTCAAGGCTCACTGCAGGCTTGCATAATTGATGTGGCCTCAGCTGATGTGTTTTAACACTACTGGTTTAGAAATGTACCTCTTATGAGCTTTGTGGATAATGTTTAATTTTGCCATGATTTCTCAGGCAGATATGTGACACCTAAGACGAAACCCTTTGAGCTGACACAGAATACATGTCCTTTGTGTCAGGATGAGTCATTTAGTTTGAGGGTTTCTGAGGCATGTCATGTAATTTCAGACACTAAAATAGTTTACAAACATGTCTGATTTCATCATCTCCAAAAACAATATGTACACAGCAGTGAGGCCAAATGTGGTGAGGTGCAATGAGTGTAATCTAGTCCTGTTAGCAGTGGCAATGGTGTCTATCCAGTACTTTGATGCGCAGCAAGATATAAGACTGCCACTGCCAATGTGGTGATGATGTGAAAGGTCCCACATAATGAATATTAATGATGAGCCTTATTCTAAACCTATCCTAGTCTTTAGTCCAATGTGTACCTGTCGAGGTGGGAAGGAGAGGTGCAGATTTTCAGTCTGCTGCAGTTTGATATGAGCATCCATTTATATATATATATATATACACACACATATGTATATATATATATATATATATATATCCATGACAGTACTTGCTTACTTTACACTTTTTGTATATTTTGTACAAGCACTTGTATCAGTTTCTCCTCTGTCCTGAAACAAGCCAGTGTTGAAGTGATTAAACATGTCTGATCAACATTTTAAAAACTTAAATCTGTACAACAATATTTGACATATATATATATATATATACATACTAGGGCTGTCAAAGGATTAATTTTTAATCGTGATTAATCGCGGAATTTCCATAGATTAATCGCGTTTTGAATTGCATGTTTAAAATCCTGTTATTTTCCATTTGAAGGCAGTTTTAAGCCCATAATGTAAAGCATTTCTTACCAGAGTGTCTTAACTGGGAATCGATCAGGGCTCTGCTGCGACTCCCACACTCCAAAATGCTCCTTTGGTGGAGCTGAGGCTTGCTTGGCTGCACCTGGGTGTTTAGCGTGGAGGTGCTAACTCAAACTCGACGTACTCCGGTGGTAGTTAAACTCCGTTTGACACAGGTTGCATTTTACTTTTGACTTGTCAACTGAACCGTCTCGAAGTTATAATAATATATATATATATATATATATGTATTTTTTTTTTTTTTTTTTTTTTTTTATTGTGATTGTATCTGAAGTCTTAGCAATATTGTCAGGAGCTTAATGTGGTGAACCAGAGATGATGATGAGTGACTTTCTCTTGACAACTTGTAGAATGTCAGATCTTTCATGTGGAGTTCATTCAGCACTGGTAGTCATCACACAGCAGTATATCAATATCAGTATAAATCAGTGATAAAACTAAATAAATCAAACATGTGGAGGAACAAACACTCTCCTTATTGTCCAAAATCTCACTTACTAACACAGCTGGCAGAGCAAAGATACCTTCATTCGGCAATTGAAATGCTGTGATGAGACACCACTGGCTATGCATTATTCTAAACACTAACAAGCAACTCCCCAAACCCTTTTTAGCATTTGTTTTTATAAAGATATGAAAACACTTTTAATTACATTTTGTTCCCCTGTAGGATAAAAAAGGACTGATTATTGCTAACAAAATAAATGAGTCTTTTCAAATATGCAGAGGAGAAGCAGAACCACATCATTTAAATATATTTAATGGGCTTTTATCAATAGTCTGCACAGTTAACTGGCAGCACTGTCACTGATACATATCAAATGCCTGTTTATTCTACTTTTGGTAGCATATTTGGGTTGATAAATCAATATTTGAGCTGTTGTGTTATTCTTCACAGATACAGACTTTTTCCTTAACCTGTACCCCCAATTCCACCTGTTGCTGCTGAGAGGAGCTCAGGTGATTAGCCATCTTCTTGTGCCACTATCAGGACAAATCACATCTAACATCATGAGTATGCTCCTGTACTGTCAGCCATGTGTAATAAACATCAAAATCTCTCAGGGATGTTAGACCTTTTTTTTTTTTTTTAGGGGGGGGGGGGGGGGGGGGGGTCTGTGTGCATGTTTTCCAACTATGTTTGTTCAACCTTGACTAGTCTCCTCCATCTGGCCTGGATGTTATTACACACTTTGAGTCTCAGTAGGTATACTGACATTTGCTCACAGTGCTATGTTGACATTTTTACAACCTTTCATGTGATTTAGTGTAGAATATCTCAAATTCTCTTCTTTGTTTTACATGGAACCTTATTACTATGTTGGGGAGTTATGATTTCATAAGACACAAGACAACTACCCTATTACTAAATTCTGTTGTCCCTCATTAAAATATCATGCATACTCGATATAATAAACTCTCAAAACGGGACAAATAGTGTTTAAACTATATTTTGGGCAAACATGAGAGATCGTAACCATTCACTAGATGCATCATTAGATGATAGAATGAGCATCTGTGGTCTCCTGCATGTCATTGCTGCATACTGTTAATAATAATGGATTTCAATTTTATTAATCTGAGCAGAAGGGCTCTTAATAATCCTACAAACCTCACCCTTTAAAAATAGAAAAAAAACAAACGTGTTTTGTTGTGCTGCCAGATTCCAACATCCACAGATATCCAGCTGCAGATGGATGGTTAACAGGGAGAAGTGATAATGATTATCCAGTGAATGCTACCTGAACGCATCCATTACCCATCACCTGATAAACAAACCTGACTCCACGGCGACACAGCTGCCACAGGACAGAACATATGGCCGTCCATATTTAAGTGGAGCGGCCCGTCTTTATTTGGCACACTTACAGTAAAAAGGCATGTGTGCACTTACTGAACATTTTGCAGTTTGCTACAGTCAGTCCAGCTGTTTATTTTATGTCTGTTCTAAGGACTGTGAATGTTGATGATGGAGTTTATGACCAGGTGTATGCATCCTTCAGATATAAAACAAACATAAGGGGATTCATACTGTCAATTACAGCATACTGTATGCTTATGCAAATTACTTTCCAAGAGCTTCATTAACAGGGAACTTAGACTATCTGAGGAAACACAAAGAGGAAATTTGATGCTAAAAAACAGTACATGTAGCAGATATCCACTTGATATGATTTATATAATATATACACTTTTGGTACATTTGGAAGGATCTTCTAATGTTCACTATATGAACATATAGGAGGAGGAATGATTACAGTAGGCCAATATAGCGGTCAGCTGATATTGACCTTATGACAGACATATCGGTATCATTGAATATGTTGTATGGTATGTGCCGATATTCTTATTTTGTTTTTCAAACTTATATAGGCAGCATTTTATGTAAATGTGACCCTTTTTAAAATTCTGGTTTAATATATGCATGTTTTTTTGTTCTGCTTTTTAAAAAATTAATTTCATCAAACAATAAATGGTGAGAGTGACAGACAAGACACCGACATGGCTGTGGTAAAAACCAATGTCCTAATCAAGAAATGCATCTCTACCACCATCCCAAGACAACTGGAAGCTGATCACATGTGTCAAGTTCAGTCCAGTGGTACTCACACAGCCACAGAAGGAGGCAGTGTCATGCCAACAGCCAGCCAACAGAAAACGTCAACGATACACTAATGAGGAGGCTTTGGCAATACTTTAAGAACTGCGTGAGGGAGAGTCTGATGGTGAAGTTTTGGACCTCAGCGATCTAGATTGGAGTGAGGAAGAGAGTTCAGATTGGCCTCTCTACACCAAGTTATTATTATTGTTTGTTCCGTTCATTCGTTTTTATTAATTTATTTGTTTTATGGAGCAGATTCCAGGTGCTGAAAAGTGTGGTTCATGCCAAGCTTTCAGTGCAGCCGCTTGACAAACTACATTTTGAAAGTACAAACTAGATCTTCATGTTGTAAATAGTAAAGGCTATGAAGAGCAAGCTACATCTAGAATTAGGAATAATAAGAATAAGGAATTACAATGTAACCTTATAAATCTAAACAGGCACTTTACAACAGCTACACATACATAACCTTACACTTATTCATGTTTTGCAGTCCCGAGGACTTTCCATGTGAGGAAAATATGGAACCATCTGGAAAGTCATCCCGCCTGGAGGACACTGAGGGAGACAGAAGTCCCAAAATGGCCTTACAGAATCTGTGGGTCTTACAGCACATGCAAAGCGTAATATTGAAGAGGCTCAGTGTGCTTTATTGTGTTTACTGGACAGGCAAATGTTGCAATATACAGTCCCAGTCAAAACTTTGGACACATCTTCCCATTCACTTGAGAGTGTGTCCAAACTTTTGACTGGTGTATATGGGACTGCTCGTTCAAGAGGATACTTGTTGTTGCATTGCTGAGCTGAAGGCCTTAGTCGCTCTTGTAAGAGGAGCCTGTAATAAAAATATAGAGATGGAAAGTTTTTGGTCTGAAGAATGGGGGTTAGCCTTCTTCAATGGGATAATGCCAAGGAACCGCTAAGGGAAGATGATGTGTCACCTGTGCTTTGTCAAGGAGAGCAGGCATGCCCGTCTCTTCAGCGACAGGTTTGTGTTGATGTCTTATGTCTGGGTTGGATTTGTCACAAACTGTATTGCCTGCTACAAGCCTGGGGCGAACATTACTGCGGACGAACAGCTGTTCCCCACAAAAGCACGGTGCCGCTTTACTGAATATTTGGCGTTAAATTCTATTTAGCTGCAGACGTGGAGACCAAACATGTTTTGAATGGCGCCCCATATGTCAGCAGGGATGAAATGAGACCAACTTATCAAAGTCTGGGAGAGAGTGTGGTCATGAGGCTAGTGTAGCCATACATGGTGAGCCACTCTGACTGTGTACCAGGGTAAACCAAGAAAGAGTGTTGCGTTCCTCAGACAGCACCTGGCAGTTTCCACTGGGAGTGATTGGAAAAGAAAGCCAGGGACAGTCACCTTCTACACCATCACAAAGCATATGTTTGTGTCTATATGATGGTTTTATCATAGGAATAATTGCTTGAACTTTATGTGGGCTGTGGAAGTTGTTGTTATTATTATTACAAACGTATTCAGCTCACACTAATCGCTACTCTGTCAAAGGCGCAACACGAAGATGGTAACTTTGCCATCTCCTTCACCCCTTTTGTTTGTGTTGGCAATTGACCCCTTGGCTATTTCCATTAGGAGTAATCAATATTACAGGCATTAAAATAAATGAGATTGACAACAAAATAGGCTTATTCGCGGATGATATTGTAATTTTTTTTATCCCATTTAGGACAGTCACTGCATCACTTGTTTAATAACATTAGCTCTTTTAGTAAGCTATCCGGTTACAAAATTAATGAATCCAAATCTTCTATACTTTTCCTTAAGCATTCAGAAAGAATAAAACCCCCTGTTCAAACTCCATTCAAGGTGTTTAGGGATAGCTTCACATATCTTTTATGTGAAGCTATCCCAATCTTCTAAATTGAAGATTTAGTAGAGACAAATTATAATCCAGTGATAGTCAGTTTCAGAATCTATTAATAGATGGTCAATGCTACCAATTTCCATGATAGGGCAGATCAATATACTTCAAATGATGTTCTTCCGTAATTCCTTTATCTCTTTCATTCCATTCCTCTTAGTCCGCCTATTAATTTTTTTTCAAAGATGAAAAGCATGTTCTGTAATTTCAATTGGAACAACAGATGGGCTAGACTTCGCTTATCTTTGCTTTATCTCCCCTATGATGGAGGAGGCTTGAAACTCCCAAACCTCCAATGGTATTACTGGGCTGCCCAACTGACTACTGCCTCTAGTTGGTTCTCGGAAGGGACGCCACAGTCCTGAATGAGTATGGAAAGAAGTATGTCATCCCCTCTACCACTCAATTCATATCTATACTCAGCTAAATTAAAAGAATTAAAAGGTCTTAACACATAATCCCTTTGTTAACAACACAATTCTGGTATGGTATGAGGTTCATAAACATAAAGGTGAGATACCTGTGTTATCTCAATTTACACCAATCTGGGGCAACAGTCATTTTAAACCTGGCAAAAAAGATATGGGCTTCAAAATTTGGGCAAACAAAGGCCTTAGTAAAATTGCAGATTTATTTGATCAACACTCTCTTGTCGTTTGTCGATCTGAAACAAAAACATGACATCCAATCAAACCATTTTTTTAAATGCCTGCAGATAAGAAGCTATATATTTAAGTTACAGAAGTCTTTATCTCTACCTACACTTAGCCGTATAGAAGAAATAGCAACAAATCAACATCCTAAGAGGGGATTGACTTCAAGATTCTATGCATCAAGTCCACTGAGGACTGGCAGAAGATTTGCTTAAAATTTCAAACACAAACAATAAATACCCATTTTAAACTACTTCAGTATAAGTGGACAATGAGAATATATGTAACACCAACTCAGCTAAATAAATTCAACCCCAATAACCCTGACACGTGCTACAAGTGTGGTAGAAAAGGCACACTATACCATTGCTTATGGGACTGCACACTGATTCAGGCCTTTTGGAGTGAGGTGATGGATTTGATTTTGCAGGTTACAGGTGTAAAACTAATATTAGACCCCAAACTATGTATCCTTGGTATTTTTCCGATAAACCATAACCTTAGCAAGGCAAATAAATCTATGATTATTTTTTGCATGCTACAAGCCAAATACACTATAGCCAAATCATGGAAATCCACTACTAAACCAAGTATTAGTGTCTGGCTTGCAGGACTATCAGATTCGCTGGCACTGGAAAAACTCACCTTCACGTTAAAGGGTAAATATCATTTTTTTTTTATTTGAAATGCTTTTCTCTCAGGGAAATGACGGATTATTTACATTTTGGACTGTGCAAAATAACACATGCTACTGCCCTGTGATGTTTCTCTCATTTAAGATGAGCCTTATTATGATGGTTTTGTTTTGCGCCTGTATTATAACTTGTTGTAGTGTGAATATTTATTCTGAAAATTAATAAACACACTTGTTGAAAAAAAAACTTCTGAACATGGCTGCAATAAAAGCTCATGTCAAGGCCAGCCAATCCAGTGGTACCCATAGAGCCACAGCAACCACAACCTGCTAAAAGAAGGCAGTGTCACATCAACAGCCACTGTAAACAAAACCTCAATCTCTACAATGGCGAACATGCATCGCCATGGAAGCCGTTAAAATCTCCACTATTTAGCATCATCAAGGTCTGAAGGCTTTTCTGACCAAATTTGAGGTGAATGAACAGTGAATTCTAAATTAAAATACATGGGATCCCAGATAGCATGCGAATGTGGGCCACTTGAGGCAATGATCCGGCACTGTAGGCATTCTTCTGGCCCGGACAAAACAGACGTGAACCTAAACTGGCCCATGTAGTAAATGCTACATTTGGGCCAAATATCACAAAACGAATATGGCCCATCTTTGGCCGAAATATGGCAAGTATGGCAATGACTAATCCGGATGTGAGCCTAAAGAGGCCCACATATAAGGAAACATACTTGGCCCACCTTTGTTGAAACATATTTGGGCCAGTCTTGGCCGAACTGGCTTATTTGGTGTGTTTTTGGTTGACATCTGGCATTGTGATGGCTTGGTTATGGCCCACTTTTGGCAAACATGAGCGGACCGCCCAAGTGCCATCATTCCATGCTGTATGTGGGCCGGATGAACATGTCAGGTGTGGGCCAGATATGGGCCAAAAGAATTTTGCTATCTGGGATGGCAATGGGAAAGTAGTTTGCCCCAGCATATGCAAACTGGGAGAAGACCCAAATTACTGTATATTCTGACATCTTTTGGAGTGTGGTCCTACTGGGAACTAAAGTTGTTTTGTTTTTTTAAGCCAACCAACACTCATGCTTTGTATAAAACGAGTCACCACCCACAGCAGACCTTCAAGGGGACTCTCAGCTGGCGAGGTTTCCCAGAGTATGCACAAATGCAGAGGATGTTGAAGAGGCGATACAAACACACTTTTCAGAAGAAAAGGACAGAGTAGAGCTTTTCTCCACTCTGTTAAAACTGAGACAGAACAGAGCTGTCAGGAGACACGGAGATCTGCTGTGGTGAATGGAGGGGAGAATAAAATGATCCCTCTAGTCACAACATTTTCATTGACCTCGCTCAAACTAAATTCAATAGTCAAAACTCACTTTGAAAAGTTAAAGGACATGAAGGAACCTTTGTCAGACTTCAAAGGTATCTCGACTTCTATGCAGAATTTGAATTTGAAGGACTTTTTAGTGCATGTCTCACAAAAAAATGCAAGGACACAACAAAATGAAACATTTTAGATCAATGAAATACATCACTAAAAGACACAAAGGCGCAGGTGCCCCAGTTGACCAGATTTTTTTTTACCTGGATTCAACAAACATAGTGTATGTTATTGAATGTAAGATTTATGGCAAACTGTATATCAGACAAACACGGAACAAATTGCTACAGCATCTAATAAAACACTTGTACTATATCAATCGAGCATACAAAGTGACAGAACTATATACACATTTTGGTAGACATGGCAAGCCAAATCTGATGACGGCATGTCTAGAAGGGAGAATCTGTTGGTCAGAAGCACAGAGACTAGCAGCAGAAAGATGCTGGATACATGAATTCAAATCCTAAACCTAACCCTGAACACACAGGAGAGACAGTGATCCACGCAAAGTATTCAAGTTGATGACAGCTACATTCATTACGTTACTACATTTAAAGTTATGGGACTCTGTGTTTTGATTTTACAGTACACTTATTGTTTTTAAAATGTAATTTTTGCAAATGTAAAAATATATATTTTTAGGAACACATCCACAACAATGCTGTCAATTCAAGTTGATAACAGCTTTTTAGAATCATAGTTAATTCGTGCAGAAACCAAATTCCCTGACCCCACCGATGACTTTGTACCCCGAAATGATACCCCTGATGCCTATTTTCAATACTTTTAGTATTGTTTAAAAAATGTTATTAATATGTTCATATTAATATGTACATGTTCTAAATTGAGTTTATGTAATAATAAAGTTTTATTTTTGTGATTGTTGGTTGCCTTTTGTTTATATTCAATTTAAGGTTATTTGTGTAGTTAATTTAGAATGTTATTAGAGCTTGGAAGATGGTTTTTACACACTTCACACAGTAAGTATTGTAAATAAGAGATGGATTTCTTTCTAAAGCTAGCATCATGTTCAGAAATCCCCTCCCACACAAATAAGAGGCTATTTTCCTACATCTAGAGAAGTATTAGCAAACAGTGACTGCAAGAGTGACAGTTGCACAGTAAATACTACAATGAATTTGAATAATGTAAATGTGTTGTGTTTACACATAAGGATATGTCAAATGCATTAAATTTATACTATTGGTACATTGGAGGCAATGTGGAATTTGTAAGAGGAAACCCAGACAGTGATTAAGTAAAAGAGCTCAGATTTAAAATTCATATCTGCTTCTCCTCATTGACCCATCATTAACACATGTTATCACATCAATGCCTGCCTATAATGTATTAATTACTAAATTATTTTTTACATAATTTCAGTGATGACTTTATTTAATCCCACCAAAGAAAGGATTTTTACGATTTAATATGCCAGTCAGAAACTTGCTGAAAGGAACAGCAGGCTGCATTCACTGATTCCCAGCAAATATACCCATGTGGGGACACTGCAGCTTTGTGTGGCTTTACTGTGAGGCAGTATTAGCAGGGCATAACCACACCAGTCCCACATGGGCCCTAGAAAGCTATTCATTTGTCTGGGTAAGAATGAATCTTCAAAGAATGAATGACACACAGATTTCGGTGGTCTTTTTTTCTTTAAATCGTTATTGCGGTAGACTCTTGCTTGAAAATGAAATGAGTGTATCTGCCAACTTGATTATTTTTCATAGAAACATCTTTTTTAATAAACTCTACTACACATTTAATAAAGACTGGGATGTTAGCCAATTTACTCATTTGAATTCAGCTAATGTTGCTAGTGAGTATTTTAGCTAACGTTAGTGAGAAGACATCAGTTGACTTACTGTTACACTGGTCTTCATGTAGCTTCTCCGGAAATTACAAATAATTGTTTAGTTGTTGTCTTGTTTTACTTCCAATAATGGAAGTATTGTTTTTGATAAAGACACTATGTCACTGGGGAATTACATTAGCCAATTTTTCTAATTTGAACTCTGCAAATGTAGCTAGTGAGTGTTTTAGCTAACGTTAGTGAGTACCCATCAGTTGATATAATGTTGCTCTGGTCTTCATGTAGCCTTTTTTGACATCATTTGAAATACACAATGTTTGTGTATCTATTGTATTATGTATAATATTTTTTTATTTCTTCCAATAATGTCAACTTTTTACAGTGAAGTTCAGCAGACGTTCTGGAGGAAGTACTCAGACATTATTATTAGAAATTACTCTCAATAGTAGTTTTGATGTATGATCTGGACATAGGCTACAGTCTACAGAGCCTACAAACAAATGTCAAATTACACAACAAATGCTATGTTTATTACTGGAAATATACAGTGGGTTATACAGAATGGTGCATAATAACCCAGCTAGAACATCAGAAAGAAGAACTTGCTGTTATCAGGCAGCTATTCCAGTTATTGATAAATTGAACCTCTCCAGTGACAGTCCTACCAGATGGCATACTGTACATTTACCACTAAGGAACTTGCAGGACCATGAAATGGTGGGAAATAGGCTTATGGAGGAGGGCTGCTACAGTGAAATGGTACATTTGGTTTCCTCGAATACCATCTGCTATGAATACAAGTTTATTACATTTTCCACTACAGTTTGTTGCTGTCTTCTGAATTAATGATTTACTACCTCGAAGTGTCTGGAAACAGTTGGGGGTCCATCATCCAACACAAGATACACCCTCATCCAATTGCTAACTCACTGTACCCCACTGGCTCAATAATTGTGCTATCAGGGTTCTAGCTAGAAGTTTGCCTTTGGGGATATGAAGGTTTGCAGAGCAAACCAACTGAGGCTAGACCTTTTTTTCATAGCTGACAGTTTTACTAGGCAAATTCCAGGAACCAGATTATCTAAACTCAGGAATTAAACTAGTCCTTTTTTGGTATTTCTGCTTCCACCATGTATAAAGAAGTAAATCAGTCCTATTTTTTAAAGTAGGCACAGTTTTTTGTAAACATATGTTACATGCCAAACATCTAACGACCGAATAATAACTTTAACCCATGACATCTGCTTTTATGTTGCTTCCCTTTCCACTAGCAAGCTGGGTGGTAAAATTATGATTGTAGTATGAAATAAATAACTGTGAAATAATGAAAAAATACATAGTTTATGCATTTTATTATTTATTCATTTGTATTGTAGGTGAAGGTGTCTTCAAAGCCATCAACTTTTCGGTGCTGTGAAGGAGAATGGTGATTTTTTTTTTTTTTTGGAGTTTGCAAAGATATTTCACTGTCATTGTGAATTCAGATGTTATATTCACTCATTTATAAATAAAGTTTCACTGCTGGGTTACTGCAAACACTGAACACTCATACACACACCCCCACAGACAATGCTCATACTGTACAATACTGCACAATATTGTCACTTAAATTCATGCAATAATTTTATTTATAATGTGTAATACTGAGTTATATTTACATATAATCATACTGTGCAACACAGATATTGTATTATGCATATTTGTGCAAATGTATGCACGTTTGGATTTGCTTGTGTGTGTGTGTGTGAGATGAACAGGTTTTATTCTTAATCTTGTGTTCTGAGCTCCTCTCAGGCACTGCACCTGAATTTCTCTGTGTACACCGGTACAATGACAATAAAGGATTTCTATTCTATTTTATTTAAAGCAGCATACTGCTGTTTGAGATGTAGGGAAATGTTGTCATTATTTTTGGTTGAAGCTACATTCAGACAGGAGATGAGCTGGTGGGGGCAAAAACTTTATTTTAACTTTATTTCCCCAAAGTAAATGGCAGGCTGGGAAGGGGGAGCTGGACACACACACATGGAGATAGTCTTGACAGGGTGGCAGGCAGACAGGCAGGATCTTTGAATGGAGAAAACAAAACAGGAGTTTAGATGTTGTAAACTGGCAGTTATGAAACCTTTCAAAAGGAGTTCAGAGCTAGAGCTGTCACTTTTCTACCATGCGTAGTACGTTGATGTGGCAGGAACTGACTGTGGAGCTGTGGTGACTGCTTGATTACAGGCAGGTGTTTTCTCTGGATGCAGATCAGGTGTGTGGAGAGCAGGACAGAGGGAGAGAGACCACGAACACTGACAAAACCAGAAGTACAACCAGGCAGGTTTTCAATACAGCTCCATTTAACATGTCGAAAATATGTCAAAGTCAAAATCGATCTCAGGACAACAGGAGGGTTAAGAATGTTATATTTGCCTGTACATATTCAGGACACGAAGAATAATGCCACGATGGCACACAGCTACTTCTAGACCCTGAAGAACAATTACAAATTTAATGTAAACATAATTCAGCCTTTGTTATCAGTGGTGATCTGAGATCTTAAGTCTCAAGCCTCTTCAGATCATATAGCTGTGCATGAACTATGCATGAGGTCCTAACTTCTAATTACAGCTGTGTGACCTTCTAACTGAACTCCTTTCCACAAACTGAACATAAAACATAAAACATCTATGTCTTTGCTATTGGGTAGTGAAGTGTTCAAAGACACGGGCACAATTAAGTGCTCTACTTTCTTGGAAGATTGTCTTCCAAACAGTTTTCATTCTGTTTATGTACTTTGACAACATGGTACCTGATCAGGGATGGTGCTGATTTCTCTGATTGGCCACATTTCCGCGACTATTTTGGTTAATTAAAGGATGAACAGGACAATATGCACTAATGACTTTGTAAAACTCACCTTTTCCAGTCATTGAATCTGCCATGGGCAATGTTAAAATCACTGTTGCAAACACTACAACCCGCAACATTATCATTGTTTTTTACCCCAATTAGGCCGAGGTACACTTTTGTGTAGTCTGACGTAAAGTGGGTTTTGTATTTTATTTTCTTGAGGCACTCTGCCATGACGCTAGAGACACTGAACTGAACACACAGAAACCTGATTGGTCTACTAAGCAAGACAGAGCAATCTTCCTCTCACACACGCTGCACAGACAATCACACACACACACACACACACACACACACACACACACACACACACACACACACACACACACACACACACACACACACACACACCTTCTCTTGCTTGCTCACTCTAGATTCAGGGATATTGTATCTAATTTGGGGGCGTCAGGGAGGCGTTATCAATACGTTGGAGACTTCCGGAACTTTCAGGAGAGTTGGGATGTCTGAAATGTGTGAAAGAAAATGTGTTTGTTGAGCTCAAACAGGAAGTATTGTATTAGCTTTATGCTATGGCATTACCTCTCATGTTACACCACAGGCCTCTCAGGAATAACAGTTACATCCTTTGGAGGGCATTCACAAATATGGTGTGGCATTTCCATTGGCAAAATTTGAGCTACAGAAGTAAAAAAAAAGATTAAAGTCTGTGTAAAGTAAGAATAAATATGTGTTCTGAGTTTGACATACCACAGAAAAGTGTGTTGTTAACCACCCTGCCAAATTTGAATGATTAAAAAATATTGCCAAATATATGAAATTAGGCTTCAAAGTTGTGTAAAACTCAGCCTCTTCCTCTGCTGCCAACGAGTTTGCTGAAGCCCCGCCCCCTACCAAGTGTCACCTGTCAATCAAAGTCACTACCTCTACCCAAAACACGGACGCTACAGCTCTTTCTGCTGCTAGCTCACCTGCTAGCTCGGCGGCTAACTCAGCTAACTGGCTAACTGTAGACTGTATTGGTAGTAGTGGTAGATGTAGTAATAATAACTGGCCACTAGGCAGGTTAACCACTGAGGAAAGCGGACTCTCAGTTTTATATAATAGGGGAGGGAACAAGGGTATGCCACTACGTCACAGAGTAGCCCTTTTTTGCAGGCTCAGAAAATCAGGAAAAATGAGAGGGTAAGAAACAGTTTAAGTCTGTATCTTCACAATTCAGTACTGCATAGTTTTTTTTAGTCTTTGCACATGTTTTCTGTAACCATTTTCCAACATGTATAATATGTTTAGAAGTAAATCAATGAATTGACTTTACACAGACTTTAAATTTTTAGATTTTTGGTTTGTGTTGGGGACTTAAGCCTCACCGTTCTGTCAGTGAGTGTAAAGGGAGGTGATTGGCTGTGACTGACTAACACAGACATGCAGCACATTCTCATGATGGGCACACAGAGACGGCCGGTAAAAAACTGATATGTTTTGATGGTCCACTGGCCCAAAAAATTATTTTTTGATGGTCCGTTGGGATTTGTCCCAGTATGCCAGTACACCACCAACTATAACCTACTGTTGCAACTGTAAAACGGTGGATAAATTGTTTCCAGTGTCACACAACCCCTGAGAAATGACTCATTTCGCTATTAGAATTGAATCCATTTGGTCCTGTAACATTTGGAGAAGAGCCGCACGATTAACAGCCAAACGACCAGCAAGGAAATGTCGCTCTCAAAATGAGATTTTAAAAGTGTGTATGCTGTAAAATACAAAGATTTATCTGGAAGTGATAGACTGTGTGAAGTCGTTTGACAAAGGCTGGAATGTAACAGACATGTATTTATCTGTAAAAGTTACGTGGAAGACATAACCAGGACACTGCATGGGTAGACATTCAGCACATCTGATAACTTCTCCCTTCTTTAGGCATATTTGACAGAGTCATGGTTTCACAGTTAGCTCTTAATATGTTGTCCAAGAGATGGCATCTGGCTTCCTTCCACCTCTCTCATTGGACAGTATTCCTCATTTTCCAGTCGTTGGCTGCTGTTGGCGTGCTGGTGTAAACATCATCAATACAGATATTAATGTCAACATGTGATCGATTGATAAAGCAAAATTAGGGTTGAGCAACTAATCAACATTTTATTGAAAACACACAATATGGCCCAGTTAATATCCAAATCACAGGAGGCGGCATTATTTACAAAATGCTGGTAGATCCCTGCAGAAATAACATCATGTTTTTACATAAAAATGAGGAAAATTATTCAAAAATCCAAATCACATATGGCTGATAGATGAGTAGTAAGCTGAAACTGAAAAGAAATCCCATTGAATAAATTTTAAACTAAAAAATAATCCCTTTAACATAATCCCAAAATTATGTTAAATTCTGCCAATAATGATAAACTGAGAGTGATTTAGAGTTCTGTTGTTCGGTTTACAATTGATGTATTTTCTTTAACAGGTTATGTATCTGCAGCGATTCCAAAGGTGCTCAAACTAAGCAATAAGGTGAAGAGTGTGGCCCACACATTATGCTAATGAGTTACCAAAACACACACACACACACACTAAGAACAGACTTTATTTTAATCCAAAACAGCACAACAAAGAAGGTGAGTGACTATCTGTTAATCATTGGAATGGTTGACCAACATCAGAATAAACAAGTTTCATTTGAACATTAGATTTGAATATAGTCCCATTTTTCAATTAAGTTTAACATCAACATGGCAAAAAAGTTATCTGTGTTGTACATCCATCACTACTCACCCCAATATACTAAACCAGTACGGACTATTCCCAGTCTGAACAATCAGTCACTGAGCGTTTATTTGACTCTGATTGGATAACGCTGCTCTAGATGGAAACCCTGTAACTCCATATTTAGTTTTGGACAAACGAGGTAAAAGTCATGGTAATCTATAAGAATGAAGTCAGAAAAAAACGTTTATGATCACTTTGTAAGTCCTGGCTGTAGTTCATCAGGCATCTCAGCTGAAGTCTCCACAGGAACACTGAGATTAACTAAAAATTGATGAATGTAAAATCACATGATAAATGATATAATTACTGTTCATTCCATTGAGCTGCTTGATGTTACTTGTGATATCAAACTAAAACACTCTCAAATATTGAATACCATTTGGAAAGCAATTTGAGTTCATATGTGGTTGTCATTATTCATTTAGTTGGCAATTAAATCACAGTATGACACTGATATAATACTAAAAGCAATAATATTAAATAATCATCCAACTGTTCTTGATCATTAAATAACATCTAATCTATCAACATCCTTGTGTAATATTATTTATTTGCTACTTATTTATTTATTTTAAGCATATGTTGGCAATTAAGTGGAAGTGAACTGTGTATGAGTGTATTTTATGAGTATGTGTGTATGATATTTTTTCTTTTTATCTTGAGTTCCGTATTAAGGCAGCGTACTGAATTTCGTTGTGGGACATTGTGGGACGCGCTGTAACCTCTCTGTTATTAAGGTGCTCCACCTTAAACATATCGTTGAGTTATTATGGACACTTTAGTGTTTTCGTGTTGAGAAATGAAAACCTTACATTCTGACAGTAAGGAAAATACTATTTTCCAGACAGAAGCTATACATGAGTGATAGCAGTGTATGAAGCAGCCACCATAGCTAAGAAGGGGATCAACACTAGACATGAAATCAAAACGGGAAGCAGAGTGTTGATGATCCAAATTACAGAGGAAGAATAGTATTTACATCCACAAACTATTCTGGACAGAATTCTGCTGGAAGAATTTAATTTTTTTATTTTATAACACCTAAAATAAAAAGTAGGCAACTTTCTACACAGCAGCACTGTTGAAGGCATATTTTCTTGAACTGTGGAAAGATATATTGGGATATCGTAAATGCAGTTATTAAAATAATTTTGGGATATGAAGTACCAAATACCGGCTCAGTGATGTATCTTGGGAACATTGCAGGTGTTATGATGAAAGAAGATCTTTTTTTGATGATGGTTTTACTTGCAGCAAGTGAAAAAGCTGACTAGAAAATTGGCAACTTATAGTTCAGCCCTGTAGAAGTGCAAGAAGAGTTAGTGACTGCTGACTGTCTTGAGTTTGCATGTGTCCCCTGGTTCAAATTGCTATAAAGGTGTAGAATAATATGGACTGTCTTCTACTGGAACTGTGCTTTAAGTGTTTTCCCTCAGCTCAGTGCACTCATTAACCTCATGCTTATTTATCTTGTATGTCTCACAAAGAGGACACAATAATTCATCAGCTTCTCCATTTGTCCTGTGAAGTAACCCTGCTGACATCGTGGCATTGGAACAATTTCCCTGCAATATATCTGAGATGCAGAGTGGCTGAATGGAAGCTTTGTCATGTTTGTGTGTGGAAGAGAGAGATGGTCAGTCAATGTTCTGCTTTCTACATTCCAGACAGGCTAAGAAAATCAACGCAATATACCAGAGAACATTGACTATTTCACTGTTTTGAGTGATGCATTCAGGCTTTGAGCAGAATAGGTGTAATTTTGCACAATTGGCCAAATCAAAAAAGGATGGACCTGTTTTAAGGTCCTATCCAGTGTTGGGTAGGGGTGTGACGATACACTCAGCTCACGAGACGAGATATTGGGTTCACAAGATCGAGAAAAGATTTTAACTATGTATATATATATATATATATACATGTTATTTCTATATTTAAGATTTTATTTCGGCATAGACACTTTTTATTCAGAAGTTGACAGACAGGAAACAGGAGAGAGGGAGGTGTGACATGCAGCAATGGACCTCCGACCAGGATTCGAACCGGAATTCAGGTATGTGATTTGAAAAGATCTAGTTTTATAACTTTTTTTTCGTGATCAATTTTTATTATTTATATATTTGTCATTTACAGGAGGGGAATCAACTCATAATAATCGCCTAAAGGCATACAGCAAAAAGGGGAGAATCAGTCCCCCTCCCATACCCCCAGTTTCCCTTCTATCAACCCTCAAGCCCCTGGCTAAGTAATAATAATAATAAATAAAATCATAAATAATAAAATAAAATAATAATAATAGAAAAAAGTAAGCAAAGAAAACACGCACGCATACACTGTCCTAACCCAGATCTCCTGTTAGCCAGGAATCCCAGAGCCAATGCAAATATCATAAACCAGTAGTAAAAAATGAATAATTAAATACAAATAAATAGTATTGGGTAGTTTTGCTGATTTCCACCATCATCCATAATGATAGCCACAGAAATACAAAAAAACCCGACTGGTTGCTTTCTCCTTCTCTCTCTGTCTTTGTTCTATGTCTCTCGCCCTCTGTGGCTCTCTGGCGCCCTCTCTCTTTTGTCTGTGTTTTTATCCTCTCGGAAGACACACCTGTCCAGGGATTATGCTAATTACCAGATAACAGCATTTGAGGAGGACTGAGTGGAAGCCTCACTCTCTTGAGCCACTGCCCAGCTCACAACTCTGAGGGGAAGGTTTTTCCCTGTTTCCCCTTCTTTTCTTTTCATGTTTTTCAGTGTTGAGGTTTTGTTTTGCTAGTTTGTTATTTTAGTTTGGGGTTGGAGATTACCAGTAGTCCAGTGTTCAGTTTTCTTTGGTTCCTTTAGGATTAGATTACAGTTTTTCCCCACACTAGGATTTTTTTATTATCTATGCTGTGTGTGGGTTCGTTGCTGATGGTGTTTTTCACCTCAGCGCTGTAGCTGTGTGTGTTCTGTCAGTGCAGTTACTTGTTGTTTCAACCTGTGTCAGTGTAGCGGTTTCTCTCCACGTTGATGTTTTTTGTGGTCTCAACTTGGTATGTGGCTACACGTTTTGTGTGTACCCGGTAAGGTTGGCATACACGTGTGTTGGACGCTCTGATTGTTGGGCAGTGATTATTTGCTTGTGTGTTTTTCGTGTGTCTGGTGACTGACTGCTCTGGATGGAGTTCAGTCTGGAGGAGTTTGTGGTGCAGCCCAGCCTTGATCGATTCCCCTGTTGCACTAAGGAGCAATTGTGTGATTGCTGATCACTTAGATGTAGCTGTGTCTAAACAGTTGCAGAAGCAGGGGATCAAATCTGCTTTGTGGGACCGCTTTGGCTGAAAAAGGTGTTCTGCCTTGTGGCACGGGTGCGCTGGTTATGGTTATATACTTTGTGTTGTTTGAGTGTGTCGCGACTACATTAAAATGGCTTAGAAGTATCTGGTCTTTGCTTCTCCAGTG